>NC_079365.1:7800000-8027500 GCF_021018895.1 Seriola aureovittata | reverse complement strand
CTAGCAGTCAGGGAATTTGAGAGAGTGTAGGAGCTATTTAATTAGAAAACCTCCTTCTTGTCATATTTAGGTCACAGGCCCTGTTGCTCCACCACCGAGGTTGACTCTAAAGCTTAATATAATAAGTGCGTCAGATAGTCCTAAAGCAACACATAAACAGATGAAAAGAGAAGTCTACTCACTTGAAAATGTACAGAGACATACCACTTTATTACACCTGTGCAATGTAATTCAATCTCTGCAAAAAGTGCCGTCTTTGTCAAGCTTATAATGTTCAGTCTTTGTTGACATTTATTTATGTGTTGCTCAACATCACAAGCATTACATCTAGAGGAAATAAAGGATTCCCTGCAGAGCTGGATTGCATTACAGGTGTTTCACATACAGGTAGTTCACAATCCTGGGTCAGCACACATACAGAGAGAGCGAGAGTAATGGTGCCATCTGATGGTTATTGTCAGCAGTTACAGTCTCTAAGTAAGTGTGAATGTGAACAGTTGACATTAACAGTCGATTTGTGTGGTTTTAATTAAAGAAACGCCACACACATTCAAACTTTTGTCATTTAGTGGTTAATGATTTCATCTGGGAAAACTTGCAGTGCCAAGAGAAAGTGTATATAGCATCATTTTAATAAAGGAAATTTGTCACAGAAGATATTTTGACTTGTCCTGGTAGGAAAAGACCAGGTTTTACAAATTATATTAATGATGCCTTCAGTCAATCCAAGTGTCCCAGTTAAGCATGACATGAACAGGACCAGGACCCTGAAACTGGAGTAGCTGAATGGAATTCCGCCATTACTGATTTTAGTATTTACACTTGTGTTTTTCATGCTCATGCATCATAGTCTGTATACCACAAAACAACTGCACGATTAAGATTACTAAATGATGCTGGTTATATGAGTTTTGCTCAAGGACCTCAGTCTTCATGAGGGCTACAGAGAAGATGAAATTGCTGTTGGACTAGAAAAGTATTTTCTTTTATCGACTGACTCCCATACAAATGATTTGAACCCAACAATGCTCTGCTTGACTGACTCTAGACACCTACAAGTGAAAATAACACTGACCAGTTCCCTCTGATTCTGTTGGTTAATATTATGTTTTGCAAGCGCAGTCCTGTGCAATAGTCAAACTTAGCCCTAGGCTCAAGTCTTAACCTCCTAGGACCTGGCGTCCACATATGTGGACCTCACATTTTGGGTTCTCTAGACCACAATACTAACTTTTTCTCAACAAGGGCCTGGTGACCACATATGAGGATATTATACTGCCACTCAGTAATCGAAATTTAAAACTAATGTCCTCATATGTGGACATCATTTTTCTCAGGTCCCAATCAGCCTATATAGCAAAGAATAGAGCTCGGGTCTTAGGAGGTTAAGCAACTATTAAAGAAAACCAGGGTGCTGAGATGAGGTCAAACGATGCTGCAACAATGAAAATGTGGTAAAAGTTGTTTCTTAATTGCCTTGCACACACACACACACAGGTGTTTTGAGTTTTTCTTGCTGATTAGACCTCTGTTGAGTGCTGTGTGGAAATATGCGATGCTGATTTTAAAGCTCCAAGTTTATTTTAGCAGGTTTTCTTTGTTGCTGTTTAAGAATTCACTTTTAGTACTGTAAAGAATGGTAATGTTAGTCCACTAATGCTTAAAGGCCAACTCACCACTTTAACCTCCTTGACCCCGTAGACAGTACCTCAAGGTACGCTAAGCTTTTCTTCTACACTTTCTCATTCTGCTGTTTGTAGGCAACTTGAAAGATCTCAACAATATAGTTTGATTGTGTTGTGGAGTCTCCAAATCAAACAATGCATGTATTTGATGAACTTTTTCATGTTTTTTTTTGCATGTATTACGAGTGTAGGTGATTGAGACTACTCCAGGTGTAAATCTTCCTAAAATTGGCAAATTTCTAACTGATTCTTTCACTGTTACAGCTTTTACATACACAGTGGATCAAATTGGGGTTGCTCATATATTGAAAAAGCCACACAATTATTACACAACTGTAGTTCCTCTCAGCTCTGCGTCTCTCGGCTCATTGTTTTGGTTTTGTAACCTGCAACATACTGCCTTAGTTCACCCTCACAGCTATTTTTAGTGAAAAGCTCTAAAAACTGACTGTACGCTACTTTCCCTGCACCAAATGGCAGACATACAAAGTTAGCGACCAACTTAGCAACTCCAGATCAATAAACAGGCAACCATTGTTGTTAAAATGTTTGCCATAACAACTTGTTAAGAATATGTTGTCTTATATTTTCAAGCTTCCCTTATTTTTCTCTGAAAAAGCCCTTGCACCCAGACGTATTATATTTTATGGGTGAGCACAGCTTATGTCACTTACGGTAGAGCAGAATACGTGTTGCGCCCGTACTGCGATCATTACTGCGACCGTTAGTGAGTTCGGCTGTGGTCAGATCGGAGCACGTGACATCAGAGCACAGAGAGAGGCACCGAGCGACCGGGCGGTCTCCATCCCCGCACAGCAGCGCGGATGAAACACCGGTCACCTTCGGAGCAGCATCACGGGAAAAGGCCCCGTGTTCCCGCCGCGGCCGCCTCCACCTCACCGCAAGACGGAATGGAGGACAAAACACCGTCCAACCCGCGGGAACTCACCCAGAACCCCCTGAAGAAGATCTGGATGCCGTATAAAAATGGCCTTCCAGAAAAACACATTTCTCAGAGGAAGGGTGCGTGCGACGACGTGGCGACAAAATCTTTTTGTACAGCGGCTTCACCCGTGGTTTAATGAATAGTAACAAATACTACCCGTGTCTTTAGTGAGGTTTGTTGTTGTCGCGGCAACCCGCGGTGGTGACGTGACTAATTGATGCTAACCCGGGCCTTTGCATTAATATCAGTTAGTTTGGTTGAGCTAGCTAACGTTACGCCGGTTTTAAACGCAGGGGCACGGTTTACAGAGTTCAGATGTCTTGCTGCTGCAGCCATCTGGTTCACACAGTTATGTAAGGATCCACACGATACTCACTGTAGATTAAGGCTGCTCGCATCGAGGAGAAAGGACTGGTAGTAGGGATGTCTATCTCATTGTTGCTGTGTGCCAAGTCAAGCACCAGGTGTTGGTAAACAGGGATTGTATCCCCGCAGTCATGTGAGTGATGTGCTGCTGCAGTTTATTTGCGCTCACGGCAGTCACTTTTCTGTGTGGCCACTGTCTCCTCACTGGGGCCTGAGGGACTGAGGAGGGATATGTGAATCAATCGACTCTTTAAGTGCCATTGGATTGACGAGCTTTGCAGTAGAGGAGTTTGTGATGATGAAGTGTTGCCCCAAAGTGTGAATTATTATTGAGAATAATAATGGCAAACGTAACAAAATAGAACAACACACGTTAATATCGGGCAGGTGATAGTTAAAGGTATTCTAATGCTCAATATCCCTAAACCTGTTCCAGTCTTTTTGCCTGCTTCCACAGATGGGCTGCATCTTAAAAGAAATTACATATGGTGAAGTAGCACCCATTTAAAAACTACTGTGCTCTCTGACCCAGTCATCTGTGCACACACTCGCATGCTGAGTGTGGAAACTAGCTGTTAGCTCTCTCCAGATGTCTCGAACAGTTAAAGTGCAGTGTTTCACAACTGCTCAGACACGTCCTGGTTCCACCATGACCTCTGCTCCTCACTGACATCATTCTCCCAGTTGTGTGATGTGACTTTGTCTTCGTAGCAGATAACACTAGATTACACACACGCACCGATAAAGATAATCTAGTTTTAATATTGGATCATTATAAATGATGTAGTATACAACATAGTAGAAGGGAGTATTTTTAAAGCAATGGATGCTCATTTGCAGCTGTGGAAGTAATTGTTGAACAAACCTGGAGACGAACTAATATTCTTATACTGAGGTGTTACATATGCTGCATGTATAATTTGTGTTTTACGTTTATCAGCACATGACTCAAGCTTTTCTTGCCCTCTCTCATTCTAGTATGCATGACCAACTGTCCCACCCTGATTGTGACGGTGGGCCTTCCTGCTAGGGGGAAGACCTATATCTCCAAGAAGCTGACCCGCTATCTCAACTGGATCGGGGTGCCCACCAGAGGTAGGACTTCACAGAATTGTCAGCTCCAGTCAATAGAGTCTTCTACAAAGCAAGGCACCGTTGTAGAAAAAAAACTTCTAGAGGATGAGGGGAATTTATTTAGTTTTAGGTTTTTGCATTTCAAGTTTAAAGCCCTGGAGAAAGTATTTCAACTGTCCCCCTGTCCATCTTTCTCTCAGAGTTCAATGTTGGCCAGTACAGGAGAGAATTTGTGAAGATCTACAAGTCCTTTGAGTTCTTCCGTCCGGACAATGAGGAGGGGTTAAAAATCAGGCGGTAAGAGTGGCTTTTGACCTTTGAATGCCAATTCAAATTTATTTAACTATCAACCATGTGACATTTATGACCAACATTATCTTTGATCTTTACAGACAATGTGCCTCAGCAGCGTTGAATGATGTGCGACAATACCTCTCAGAAGAAGGAGGCCAAGTCGCAGTAAGTCAAGTGTTCATTGCTGTATGAGATGTTTGATACTGGTAGGATACAGTGCACAATGTTAAAAAGTTTCTTGTTGCTACTGTCTTATATATCGTGGTGTGTTCTACAGGTTTTCGATGCAACAAACACCACCAGAGAAAGAAGAGAAACCATCATCCAGTTTGCTGAGCAGAATGGCTTTAAGGTGACTTGTTGGATCACTGGATTAAATACTTCATGAGTTGTCATTCATACTAATCCTGACTTGTTCTCCTTCCCCTTTTGTCTCAGGTGTTCTTTGTGGAGTCTGTGTGTGAAGACCCAGATGTCATACAGGAGAACATAGTTGTGAGTGTTTGTGTTGTTTAGTTTAGTTTATCTCAGGAGAAAATGAACTTCTGCCCCTGTTGTACTTATTCTTCTGATTTTTCTCCACTCAGCAAGTGAAGCTGGGTAGCCCTGATTACACCAACTGTAACACGGAGGAAGCAGTGGAGGATTTCATGAAGAGGATCAAGTGTTATGAAAACTCCTACGAGACGCTGGATGAAGTTCTGGACAGGTGAGATGGAAGCAGGAGCACAGTGTATCAGCAAAGATGTCCCAGGTGTGCGACAATGTGGGACATCAAATATATTACCATGGCATCTTAGCATTTTCAAGTGCTTTTTAGTCTTTTCATCAGAGCAAAGGGGCTGTAAATTAGTATTTTCAGTCAGTTTGAAATTTTAATCAGCATGAGCCTTTCCTTGTGCTTAACATTGAGGAAAATTGTTTCAGATCATTAAAAATCCAAAATATTTCTTACGGTTGTTGTGACTTAGAATATGTGAGCTACTCCTCTGAGTCAGTGAACACATATATTGGTTTTGGCTCAGGCACATCACTCACTGTATCTGTGGTCTTCTCTCAGGGATCTCTCCTACATTAAAATCATGGATGTGGGTCAGCGCTATCTGGTGAACCGGGTATTGGACCACATCCAGAGCCGGATTGTCTACTACCTCATGAACATCCACATCACGCCACGCTCCATCTATCTGTGCCGCCACGGCGAGAGCGAGCTCAATGTCAAGGGGCGCATTGGAGGAGACTCAGGCCTCACTCCTAGAGGCAAGGAGGTATATCAAACTTTTTCAATAGAGGATATTTCTTCAGAGCAGTTATCTTTTTTTTCGTCAGCTAGATGAGTTTGTTAAAATTATTGTTTTTCTCTCCTCCATGCAGTTTGCAAAGAAGCTGAGCCAGTTCATCCAGGCACAGGGCATCAGCGACCTAAAGGTGTGGACCAGTCAGATGAAGAGAACCATTCAGACAGCTGAGGCTCTCAGCGTGCCCTATGAACAGTGGAAGGTCCTGAATGAGATTGATGCAGTGAGTACGACACTCTTGATCGCTAAGCACAGACATCAGTTCAGTGTGAATGGTGTTTAATCTGTGTGTGATATCATTTCAGGGTGTGTGTGAGGAGATGATGTATGAGGAGATCCAGGAGAACTATCCTCTGGAGTTTGCCCTGAGGGACCAGGACAAATACCGCTATCGGTACCCGAAAGGAGAGGTCAGTTGCAAAAATTTCGTGTTATGTTTTGTCTAAAGATGTGATGTGGTTGTGTAACTGTTAGTGTGTTTTTGTGTGTGTACATTGATGTAGCTTCGACAGCGTGTCTCTGTTTGAATTTTGGAATTTCAAAATACAGTCAGCCATCCTTTGTGAAGATAATGACACACACTCACTCTCTTATACAGACACATGCGCACACACACACACACACACACACAGACACACAGACCACGGACTATTAAATTGTATCCAGATGGCTTCCGGCCACATACACTTACTAATGAGCCTCAGCTTGGACGAGCAGCCTCTCTGACAGATTTGGCTTAACACTAGATCACAGTAAACAAAGACTTAACATTAGTCTGTGTGTGAGTGTGTGTGTGTGTGCCAAAAATGTTGGGTCAGGGTGTTTACTGTGGGCCTGAATGCCCGCTGGTCTGTTCTCACCTTTAGTCCATCCCATTACCTCTCCATTAATCTCACACGGGAAGATGGATGTGGGCATTAGTTTGCTGCCCAGACAGGCAGTGCTGATGTAGTGCTTTGGGGAATCTTGTAACAGCAGGGATTAGTCTAAGACAGACTGCATGAATTTTCCCACTTGCTAAAATGTCAATCTGTTTACCTGCAATTATGCAATTATGTGTGAAAAGGGGACTGCCTAGAAGTTTTAATTTGCAGATTTACATCTTTCTTTCTGTTGTTTTTAACTACAAGTGTGTGTGTGTGTGCGTGTGCTCATCTTGCCTGTTCTCAAAATATCCTCACTACAAAAAAATATTGATAAAGCTGGCTCTGGTTTATGACTGTGTGGCAGTTTCAGATGAAAATCATCCTTATGCAATGAAATCTGTCTGTAGTAGTGTTCTATTCTGCTCTACATCTGTCTGATTTTTTTTGACGTCCTGTCTCTCTCAGTCCTATGAAGACCTGGTGCAGCGGTTGGAGCCGGTCATCATGGAGCTGGAGAGGCAGGAGAACGTGTTGGTCATCTGTCACCAGGCCGTCATGCGCTGCTTATTGGCCTATTTCCTGGACAAGACAGCAGGTTAGTCCTTGTATTGAACCTGAGGCACGAGTCCTTAAATAGGCTACTTTAGGTGACATACACAAATAACCACAGAGCCTGTTTAGTGAACTACTTCAGAAAGTTGTGTTGATGTTAGGAGTGAAGGAAGTCACTAAATTCACTAAGTAGGTTGAGGGAGACACTAAAAAATAAAGTATAATACTTCACAAAATAACAGTTCAGTCACCATCACAGAATGCTTTTAGTCACACAGTTCTAATTTCCAACAGAATTGGAGTCTATTTTTGGGGGTTGAGTGCATTTGAGGTGCATTGCAAATATTTTAATTGCCAAGTACTTTCTGACAAGTGAGCAAATCAGTGCGCTGCACTCAGCTCTACAATGAAAGATTTTACCCATTTGATATAGTAAAAAAAAAAAAAAGAAATAGAAGTCAATCTGTGGTGGTGAATGAATAAAACCAATGTATGGGAAACACTGCAATTAAATGTTTGATGGAATGTATTTAATGTATTAACACCCTGTTCAGAATAAGATAGGTGTAACATTTACTATGTGAAGCTGTGACATAATTTCATGGTGCTCAGATAGAGAAATGTTTCACACCTGGCTGACTGACCTGATTCCCAGGTTGTAGACCAGAGTACTGTAGTAAAAATGTCAAATTAAAAACTATCATTTCTTTTTCTTTCATTCCTTTTTTGTGTTTTCAAAATACCACAGTAAACAGTATAACTCAAGACAGAGTGCAGAGCACAACTTTTGATCTTGTCAACCTTTTGAAAAATGATGTTTGAAAATAAAATGCTAGGTTACAGATGTAGAAATAATGGACAAGAATTAGACTTCTGTTTATTGTGGTAGTTTCATGAACAGTTGGTCTGTGCATTTGTCTTCACAGAGGAACTGCCATACCTGAAATGCCCACTGCACACTGTACTGAAGCTAACACCTGTGGCCTATGGTAGGACTGGTCTCCTAGCAGTGCACATTACACCCACTGAATCTATTTTCTGTTAAATACCACTGTGCACTCCTCTGTTTTCTGAGCTAATATTGTTACCTTTCTCAGGCTGCAAAGTTGAGTCTATCAGCTTAAATGTGGATGCAGTCAACACACACAGAGAAAGACCAGAGGTGGGTATAACAACACACACACACACACACACACACACAGTACAGTACTGACCAACCTTTTGTGAGGTACGGTTCACAAGCAGGTGCAGTTGACGCTGATGGTTGAGTTTCACAAACGGTTTTTGGAATAATAATGAACTCAGCAGGTTTTCGTGCTGGATTATCTGAGTATTATAGGTTGTTGGAACATAACAGAAACAATGACTAATGCTTCTAACATTCGACACCCTCTAGGTAAATATACCTCCGAGTGGAACATGTTACAGATTCTTACAGGGATTGATACTGAACAGCACTGATAAAAGTAGCCACACGATGACAGTTTGACAGCTGATAGCAGTTCCTAGTGAAATACAAATAATATAATTTGTTTTGTTTTTGCAGCTGGGGAATCGTCTGGTTTTCTAATAATAAGCATGTATGCAGTGGTTAAATTTCTTTCTGACTGGCACTGCTATCACAATACTGTCAAAGACAGACAAAAATATCAACCATGAGAAAAAAGTAAACGTACTACGTCTTTCCAAGTCTTTCACTTAGTGTGTGTGTGTGTTGGATTTCATGTCTCCCGTGTGTTTTGATCCCTTCCTCCTCTTTGTGTTTTTTACAAACAGAACGTAGAGGTGTCGCGGATGTCAGAGGAGGCTTTGCTAACAGTGCCAGCTCACCAATGAGGCAGTGCCCCCTCACCCCTTCCCCTATCCCTCCTTACTTTACCCTTCATTACGCACACTGTACCCTTCTGGCGCACAATGTACCTGCCAAACTCTGCACCTTCCCTTGATTGAATTTCTCTCCACTCGTCTTCTGTTTTTCCTCCACTTATATTTAAAGACGTGATGAAGTTGGTAATTGACTGGAATCCAGTTTCTAATTTTTGATTATGAATCCTATGACACGCTTCTTGTGTCAGTGAACATTCTCCCATTTTTGGAGAATGAACAAAAGCAGAGGAAGGTTGTTTTCTGAACGGATGCTGTAAAGCCCAACTGTGAAGCAATGAAACTCCAGCACCTTCTCTTGAAGCATTGATTATGTGTAGTTTATTTTGTCACTTGTCTGTTAAACTGATTTAACAATGTTAATTTTTACCAGTGTCTCATCACTATATTCCTGTTGGTAAGAGTCAGAAAACTCTAATCTTAGCCTTATAGACTGGCACAAGCACAAAACAAAGTTGTGCTTTTTTACATTTTGCACATAAAAATCAACTCTGTTTAGTCCTCTCCGTAGTTTTAGGATGTCTAACTCTGTCTAATGAAGATGCCGAAGTACAGAAATACTTTGTTTTATTGTTTTTTGTTCAACAATGTGAAGGCTGTCACAGCAAGTCCATATCACTGATGAGAATTAAGAGGAAGATATTTCTGTTTACTGTTCCTAAATAAACTCCACTTAACCAGTTCATGTATCCCTCCCACACTCTTCTTGTGCTTCATTTTAGAAAGCTTGGCATTAAAGCTGCTGCTCTGCTCTTTAATATCTGAAAGTTAGGATCTTTGGTTGGTATACATATCCTTGAGGTTGAATCATAACATAAATATGTCTAGACTGCTGAGCTGAATATGTCTTGCTCATGCCACTTGAAAATCAAACAAAGCTTGTCATTTCCTTCCTCTCTGTAATATCTGCAGATGACATGTTTAGGGCAGTGTCCGTCCTGCTTTTTACTTTGCCGTGCAAACCAAAGTCTTCAGAGATTTCCCCATTCATTCTTATGCAAAGACTCCACTGGAGTGCACAAGAAAGTGCCACCATTCATCAGCCTGAACAAAACACTCACTGTGTCACACACAGATTTCTTTCTGCCTCGAGTAAGCATGATTACAAAATGTACACTTGTTGTAATAGTAGCAAAAAGCATACATCATTCTCTTAGAAATTAAAATGATTTTGGCAACATTAAAAAAAAAAAAAAGACCAAAATGTTTACAAAGGTACTTTGTTATAAACATGATGTAAGCAAAATTAAATCATCCTTAAAAATGCTTGAATTAATATGAACATTTAGAATTTATGACATTTACTGCTACAAAGTTGGATCATATGCAAATATTAAAGATGTCTGATGACCTGCGCTTTGATAAACTTTTTTCAAAGTAACATGAGACAACCAGGGCTATACCAGAGGACACGTCTTCTGTGGATATAGTGTAGGTGCATCTGTCAGAAAACTGTCCTGAAAACTTTGACACGTGCCAAACACACTAAGGTACACTGACAAACAGGAGCATTGATAACAAGTGCAGAAACAACAGGGGTATGATAGACTGTGTACACTGTATGGGGGGGCGGGGTGTAATATGCAACCTCACACCTTGCTATAGGTGTGATCTATGGCAACTACATCACAGTTGTAAAGATTTGTTGTTAGCTTTACTGCCTATATTTATTTTACCTACACGTTTGTATACAACAGGGATCTGACACTGCTGCCTTCCTCTTTCCAGAATGTGAACATCCATCGTACGACTGAAGACGCCCTGCAGACCGTCCCTGCTCACCTCTGACACGCTGCTGCTGGAATCCACTGTGGATGAAGTTGGACCTCTTTCTCCTGTGTGAAAGACTCTGTTTTTTTCACCTTTCCACTCTGCACTACCTGCTCACAGCGGAGTCTGTCTGGTTAATGTGCCTCCTCCCCCTCCTTCAACACCTCTGCCACACACACACACACACACACTGTCACACACACTCTCTGTGAAACTCTTATACTATTTTTTTAAGGGATTTGAAGGAACTTGAACACAAGATGATTTGGGGATGATGTATTTGGGTCTAAGTGTTTGAAAGCCACATGGTGTGGGATCCAGAATCAAATGTTCATCTTGCACGAGGGAGATTTTAACACTTGTGTCCCTGTAGTTTCCTGTCTGTTTGTGACTATATTCAGTATGGTCTCAGTGTGTTGATGTTGTGCAGCAGCAGCAGAATTAACACTGAAGGCTACTGCAACATATTTTATCATATAAGTATTAATCATATAATTTCATCAAATGATCATGTGACTTCCTGCTACATGTGTGACGTGTTACTGTTTTGTGCAATCATTGTTTCATGTGAAGGTGTCTTTAGTGATGATGTGCAATTTGAAGGTTATGAGCCCACTCAGAAAACAATACTATGAGCTATTGCTTTTGGACAACTTGGTGATTTAATGAATGAATGGACTGGGTGATTATTTTAAGTTTTCTATGGTGAAAACACTCACTTCAAATTAAAGTTTTATATGGATGGCTAATGTAAAAAAAATAGTTTATCTTTAGCAGTGTGGTCTATGTCACATATATGATCTCACCTGAAACAGATGTGTCATGCAAGTGATGATTCTACATGCAGACCTCCAATGACAATAAAACATGCCTTTAATACTTTTTGTGAAGAACACACAAAATGAACGTCCCAACTCCACGATAATAAAGATGTTATTTTTTATAAGCTAACCTGTCACTATTTCCGTTTGTCTTCTAATGTTTACTTCAGATGGCATGATCGTTTGTTAAAGATATTACCTTGTGCGATGGCTTTAATTATTAGGGTTTCAACTTACAATTGTTTCCAGTATCATTTAATATGCTGATTATTTTCTTGATAAATTGATCAATTGTTTGGTCTATAATTATAAAATAGTGAATAAATGTCCATCACGTTTTTTAAGAGCCCAAGGTGACATTCAAACTAATTGTTTTGTTCGAAGGCAGGTTTGCCATCACTGAAGACACAAAAAACTGCATATATTCACATTTGAGAGGCTAGAAATGGCTTAAAAATTATTTTATAAAATCAAAATCAAATCAAGTATTAAAATTGTTAGTGGGAAGGATGCTGGTGAGATGTATTGGCTTAATACTGTCTGATAGCATGAATGGATGAAAACCACAGGACCCAGGATTGGAGAAGACTCGTACCTCTCCGTCCCCTGAGCATTTCCTGACATGAGAGACATGGAGGAATGAGAGGGTGAAGGCTTCATGATCAGAATCAAACAGGTGAACTGTGATGGCACGAGGGAAATGATCATGAGCAGGGAGTGTCCAGGTGATGACTTTATCTATTGTTAGTCTATCTTGCAAATTAGGGTTATTCAAAGTTAATTAAAGTTAGGCCATGAAGTTCCTCCTCTGAATTCCCAAAGTGACCGATTAGTCGTAGTGGGTGAGTTAAAGAAAAACAGTTCTTAAATCGATATCACTTCAGTGCAGTTGTGCAAGACAATTTGCCTTTAGTGCTGCAAGCCTTGAGTAGCAGGTTTGAAACTATAATCTACATTTAATAAGTTGTGAATGTGAACAAATACCACAAAAATAGTTCACAGGCTATCTGCATCTCTAAGGTATTACTTCCCCTTCCTCTCAGCTGAAACAACGCAACTGTGATTGAGATGTGGCCAAAGTGCTGACTAAAAACAAGATGCTCGAAAGACAAATCCATATATAGGTATGGCCACAGCACATTCGCACACCATGAGTAACAGGGTCAGAAGAAGAATGACTGAAGTACAACAAAGGTATAAACAACTGAGTTTTATTATCTTTGAGTTTTTTCCTACATGGGTTTTGGTGGCTTCTTTACAGACAGCTCTTGTTCCATGTGATTAAACACCACAGATTACTTTCCTCAAACATGGGTTTCCCGAATAGAGAAATTTTGGAGATTTAATTTGAAACAACAGTGACAGAACATACTGACTCACATACACAAAATACAAAAACCTGGCCATTTTATTTGCAACAGCACGTCCTCAACACCCCTGTATTCATGACTATCAACTTGATTAATACTTTAAGGACCCGCCTTTGATTGGGGATTTGTTCTAAGTGGCTGAAAATGAAACTGGTAAATATTTCATTATATACAGTCATTGATATTCATGAGTACAGGGAAATACTCGAGACGGGTGCAACGGATGTCATCGCCAGATTGGTCACGTTCCTCTCATCTCCTCGCTGATTGGCTGCTCACTCCTTCGGTTCTACACTCTTGTGCTGATTGGTCCTTGCAGCGTTCCCCGGTTTGTGTGGGACCACAGACAAACACTCATCAGAACTGTGGAGCAGACAGAATCAAATTATTTTCTCTGTCATCATTTCTGTTTATTAGAATTAAGAAATTTTGTGAATAAATAGATTAAACCAATGAGTTTGACATTTGCATGCAGTAAAGAAAAACCTTAAGCCATCAGAGCAGAGAACAAGTCTCTTACGTTCTTGAGGAATTCCTCAGCAACGATACGGGCCCTGGCGTTAACAGACAGTTTCATCTCGCTGATCTCCTTGTCTATCTCCTCCATGAAATGGATGACAAAGTCCACCAGCTTGTGTTTGTACATCTGCTCCGTGTGGAAGTTGGTAATCAAGAAGCTAATATCATATCCCTGAAATCACAGAGAGGAAATGAAAACAAAGTGAGTCAGCGAGGCTGGTCAACACAAATATCACGTGTGTAATAGCATTAGGAATGTCTATTGTAATTATTGTAGCATTTCATATTTGTATACTGTTTCCTGAACATCTGTGCATTAAGAGCCTCATGACGCAAGACATTTAAAAAAAGTTCAGTCTTCCTCATTTTTCTTTTATTCTTCCTCTTTACTGTATTTTGATTCCTCTTGTGTCACTCACTTTTTGATCCCATTATATATGAAGCAGATTGCCCCTCCCCCACTCTCTCTTACCTCTACTGGTTTCCTCCTCAGAATGAAGAAGTTCTCAGCTCTCATCATCATGAAGCGCATGAACTTGTGGCAAAGGATCTTCTCGATCTCATCCGCCTACAGTCAATTATAAAAGAAGTTATTTCTAACGCATACTGTCACAGAAAGCAGAAGCTCATTACAAATAAACTACTAAAACCCTGCTGGTTTTAATCACCTGTTTGACAGCAATGCTGACTCTGACAGAGTTGATGGATCCTTCAATGAGAACCTTCTCCTTGTCATTACGACTGATCACCACAGGCTGCAGTAACAGCTCCTTACTGCTCCTGTAATCACAGTAAAATACATCCATTAAATACATTGTAAATAAAACATCTTCTTATTCTTCTCATTGTATTGGAAAGACCCCTGCAAACAGGCCACAGCAAGCCCCTGGCTTATTTTTCAGCCTTGCCCATGCTTGTGTCATTTTTTCCCCTCGTAGATTTTCTTATGCAAGTTTGCACAAGTCTGCACTTGTGTGAAAGCAGCTGATGATCTACCAACAGCTTAAGGGCACGAGAAACAGGACGAAGCAGAGCAAAGGGAGGGGGACAGCCAGTGAGACTGTCAGCTCTCCAACCACATGCTATTTAACATACCTGACCTCCACCTCCGGCTTGTTGTGACGCTCCACCACCTGAGAGGAGAAGTTCTCCAGGCAGAGGGCCGCCTGCAGGGTGGCCCTCACAGCGTTTAGGTAGGGGCGCAGAGTCGCTGTCTGTGGAGAGGTTAAACAAGATCAGTGTCTGCGTCCAGGTCACAATGCACAGAAGATCTTGTTGGGCGGTGTTATTGTTATTTAGATCTGGGTACATGGCAAAATAAACCTCCCATTCTAGTGGGGGTGACAACACGCCTATTAGGTCAGGTGTGATGAGGAACCAGAAGGAACTGTGTGCAGAGATGCAGTGTCTGCAACTCAGTTATGACACACTTATACTCAAGATAGCTACGATATAGTTTTTTAGAAATAGAGCCACCAACAGCCCACTTTAATATAGAAAATATATTAAACAAATGCTAATTACATATACATACTGTTTCATAATACCTGAATGATTTTACTTGCATTAACATTAATGCACGGGATGCTTTCAGCTGACCGACATGCATCTCATCCTAATCATTTCCGTCTAGCCTCATTATCATTCTGTTTATACCGGATACATATTCACAGCGTTCCCGTCGTCTACTGACAGAGTTTTGGTGGAGCTACAAGTCAAAGTAACGATGAGAAACAGGGCCGAGAGGAAAAGACAGCTCAGCTCAATCACTTTAGTTTCTGCAAACCCTGTCAAGGATGCCCATTCTCCCATTTCACTGCCGCCAACCAGAAACGCCGTCTATGACAAACACATAGCTAGCTAGCTAACCTCTCCTTGAATGTAGCAGTAGTTAGCACAGGTACGTAGCTAAATAACAAAATATGGCACAGATTAAGAGCAAGAGACTTACCATTTTTGTGCTGTAAAAGACGGAAGTTCCTCAGCCACGCCTGGGACTCCTCTTCCGTAAATCCTACATCGTCGAGAACAGATAGGGTGCGCTCGTTTTGTATTCAACACGTCGTTTGAGGAGGCGGATGTATCCACGCACTCTAAACACTGCTGTTTGTGCTTACTACTCCGCCCAGGTGGAATATAATGTTCTTTAAAACGAGCATACCCGACGATGCGTCCATTCTGTTCTGTGAGCAGGAGGCAAATCGCTCAGCGACCGTTGCCTCATGACTAATTTTGACATTTTGTGACCTGTAAACGAATTAAAAATTACACCAGCGTCATAACATACACATGACACAGTTAAAGTGCTGTATTGCGAGTTTAGCGCCAATATATTTATTATATCTCCCCTTAACACAATATGGTTTATTCCGATGATACTACTCTAGTATCAGATTATCTATTCACAACGTCACATTTGTTTCGATAGATAGTATGATTTAAAATTCCCATATGATTTTTGTGAAGTTGTGTTATTTCAATTTGTTATTAGAATTGTAATTGTGTCGAAAATGGGCCATAATTTTATTTGAATGTATTTCACACCCCTCTCTTACCACCATGGTTTTTTCCATCATGGACGCCATTCACTGACGGTATATATCGTTGCTCTTAAACATTCATAGATATATATCTGCACTTTAAGTTCGTACCATTAAGCTCTTGTAATTCTAGAACTCCGTTGTGTTAAACGTTTGTTTTCAAAACAGTGAAAGTATAACGGCAGATATTAACATGTAAGAGTAATTTGGACAGTTCGGGCCCAGCGAGCTCGTCCTGTGGGAAACAGACCTGCGCGTACATGTATTTGGGCGCGTGCGTGCATGTTTGAGTGTGTATTTACAGTGTGTATCTGGTAGAGGGATATAGACTAACAATGAGATAGACAGAAACAACGGTGGCAGTACACCGCGGTGTCTCATCATGTGTTATTAACCACACCGTCATTCTCTATTAGTTCATCCGGGTACTGCCAGGTCTCTGCCTCACAGCATCATGAGTGAGCTGAAGGACTGCCCTCCACTGAAATACTATGACTTCAAGCCCGTCGAGCATGTCAAGGTTTGCCCCCGCTACACCGCAGTGTTGGGCCGCTCAGAGGACGATGGGATTGGCATTGAGGAGCTGGACACCCTGCAGCTGGAGCTGGAGACACTCCTGTCCTCAGCCAGCCGCCGCCTCCGGGCCCTGGAGGAGCAGAGACAGGTAGGACAAAGATGGGAATTATCCCATGCACTTAGCTTGTTTAAGTGGTGCCACATAAATCACACACAAATCCTAGTTTGGTTTAAGAAGTGTCACTTTGTAGTTTTCATCCACTCCATGTCTTGTGCTGTTGGTGATTCAAAACTATGCTGTGCCTCAGATCCTCACTGACTGGCAGGACAAGAAAGGGGATAAGCGCTTTCTGAAGCTGGGGAAAGACCCAGACCCCGCTGCCACATCTCGCCACAAACCAAAAAAACAGAAGTTGGATGGCAAAGGTGGTCATGGTCCAGGTCCTGGTCCTGGCAGACCCAAATCCAAAAACCTGCAGCCTAAAGTCCAAGAGTATGAATTTACAGACGATCCACAAGACATTCCCCGCACTCCTAAAAATGATGCTCCAAACAGGTCAGCATCAACTGCTTTTCATAGTAGCTCTCACTTCTGTTTATATTTGCCTTGCCTATGTGATTTCTTTGTTCCTCAAGTCAAATCATGATTTTATTTATTAGTGAGACTGATTTCAATTAGGATTCTCAGTGTTTTTTCTGGTAAGGTATTTTGTCATTTCAATTTTTTTTTTCATTCAAATTGTTTTCAGATTCTGGGCATCAGTTGAGCCATATTGCGCCGATATTACAAATGAAGAGATAAGATTGCTAGAAGAGCTTCTGAAACCCCCAGATGATGAAGCTGAGTATTTCAAAGTATGATAAAAAAAAAAAAAAGCCTCTGAGCTTGTTCTTATTTCATACACATCTTCACTCAGGGCCATGACCAAAATTCTTTGTGCTTTTATTGTGTTAAATACGTATTGAGCTTTGGTGCTGTCTGTGGTAACTGTAGATTCCAGCACTGGGGAAACACTACTCTCAGCGATGGGCTCAAGAGGATCTGCTAGAGGAGCAGAGGGAAGGAGCGCGAGCCAATGACAAGAAGAAGAGCCTCATGGGGGGACCGCTGTCTGAACTGGATGCAAAAGGTGAAGGAAGACTGCTGCCTCAGCCTAAATGCAAGACTACATTTACTACACCTCACCACTCATCTTCATGTTTAACTACTGTTTAACTAGATGTTGACTCGCTGCTGAAAAAGTCAGAGTCCCAGCATGAATCTCCAGAGGACGGCTGTCCCTTTGGTCCTCTCACGCAGCGTCTGCTCCAGGCTCTTGTAGAGGTGCGACTCATTATTTTGTGATCCAGCATGAACACCAATAATACTTCCATTTAAAAACACAAATGACTGAAAAGTGGGACTTGGCATCTTGAATATTTATGTTTAAATATTGTGAAAACACTGAAATGTGATGTTTTATTTCTGTTTGCTTTCAGGAGAACATTATATCCCCCATGGAGGATTCTCCTATACCAGACATTTCCGGGAGGGATGCTAATGATGGCGCTGGGACGTCTCCTCGAAGCCAAGGAAAAGCTTTTAGGTATTTGTCCTACACTTTGTGAATGTATGAGATATCAGAAGCACCAAGATCAGTTCTCTACAGAAGATCCTGCTGCATTTCTTGCCATTTTCACACACAAAGTCCAATATCTGACGGGAATAATAAACATATGCATAACCTGTGTTGGACCCATTCTGCATTACTGCCCTAATGGTTTAATTCCAGGTCATCATCATTCACAACACTAAGGCCTGCAACTGTAACTCACTGAACTATGAATATATTTACTAGAGAGAGCTTTATGTGAATGGGGATATATATATATAACACATGGAGGGCTGAAATAATTGTAAAATGTAAGAATGGAGCAGGTACATTTTGGTTCTGATCTTAACATATGTAGAAGTTGTTTTTCCCTCACCACACAGACACAGAGGTGAAACTGTTTGTCTAACTGAGGCTCCCTGGCCACAGTAATGTGTCTTAGTTGGGAGTTTTTGTTCATTCATGTCATGTGTGTCCTCAACAGTACTTTGAAATGTGCTGCGGGATAAAGTTTACTGTAGGTGTCAAGTCGCCTTTCTGAATTTTTAACCTTTTATGTCACATATCGCAAATCTTTTGTCTTTCTTTCCCTCCTCCAGTGTTCCTCACACACGTTCCCTGGAGGCACGGATCAAAGAGGAGCTGGTAGCCCAGGGGCTGCTGGACTCTGAGGAGCGACCTGGACCAGGAGGAGACTCTGAGGACGAGGTCCTGGCTGAATTGCAGAAGAGACAAGCAGAGCTGAAAGCCCTGAGCGCTCACAACAGAGCTCGCAAGCAGGAGCTGCTTCGGTGAGGACAAAGGCCAACAGTGGATACATTTACCATGAAGTAAATTGTAAACAGTTATGGTCTTATCCACGGTCAGCTGTTGACATGAACTTTTGATTTGCTGTTGTTTCACAGGTTGGCAAAAGAGGAGATGCGCAAGCAGGAGCTGAGGCAGAGAGTCAGGGTGTCTGACAATGAGGTGATGGAGGGATTTCGGCGGATCATGGCAGCACGGCAGAAGAAACGCACTCCCACTAAAAAGGAGAAGGACCAGGCCTGGAAAGCGCTGAAGGAGAGGGAGAGCATCCTTAAGCTACTGGACGGATAGAAGAAGCAACAGTGTGTGTCTGGTTTTTATCCAGAAAAATGCTGGCAGCATTTTCCCCCCACACAGTTTAGGACAGTTGTGACAGATGTTAGACGGTCAGTAAACAGCTGTATCTGTGATGAATGATACAGTTTACTGCAGGTGTACATGATTTGAGTAGGGACATTTCTGTTGTAGTTTTTATGTCATGTACAGCAGAAAGCAAAAATGACCCCAAACAGTTGTTATGCATCAGAGACTTTTTCTCCTTTTGTTGAATTTCTTTCTTTGTCAGTGGATTTTTTTTATGTTGCCTTTTTTTGTTTACCATTGTAATGTTATGAAAACAGTACACATGAATGTTTGAATAAATCAGTATCATTGAAGACAGTTTTTTTTATATCTATGAAACAACAAATCAGATGGGATGCATCATTCATACGGTGTGTGTTCTGCAGTGTTTTTAGTCCTGACAATGGGCCCCCTGGAAACCGTCTGGTTACGAGCATCAGAACCAGAAGATCTAAAATACAGACTGTTGTTAAGGATTCAAGAGTCAACAATTTTGGATCAATATAAATTTCTCATGTTGCTATGTTTATTTGCTTGTTGCTGGCCATATTCTGTTCTACGACTCTGCATTGGCAGACAGATATGTTCACTTCATTTACTAAATTTGACAGAAAAATATACATTAACTAAACACTATGACTTGTACATATTTATATTTGACTTTTATTTTGAAAACCAAGGGCTCAGTCTTCTCTTAGGGAGATAGTGGCAGAAACGACAGAGACAATAGAAGCTTTACAGGTTTTTTTAACTTTTTAAATTTACCTTTTCATATAACTCAGCCGCATGCAGTGATGTGTTTACCCCCCTAACACTACGGAGGGAACAACTGTGAGGAAAACCTGGTAAGCACATTAATGTGTAGAAAAAATTTGCAACAACAAGATTTTTGCTCTTTCTTCCTTCACTGCATTCTTACCTGCATTTACAGAATGTAGAATAAATTATGATCTATAACCAAGAACCTATCCATCCGTCTATTATCTATACAGCTTATTCTTTTAGGGTCGTGGGGGGGTTGGAGCCAATCCAAGCTGACATTGGGCGAGGGCGGGGTTCACCCTGGACAGGTCGCCAGTGTATTCCAGGACTGACATATACAGACAAACAACCACTTGTGCACATTCACACCTTTGGGCCCTTTTAGAGTCGCAAATTAACCTAACGTGCATGTCTGTGGACTGTGGGAGGAAGCCGGGGTACCCAGAGATAACCCATGCAGACACAGGGAGAACAAGCAAACTCCACACAGAAAGGCCCCAGGCCTGGGGTTCAAACCCACAACCCTCTCACTGTGAGGTGACCACTTTACCACCATGCTGCCCTAACCATAAAATATTTAGCCATGGATTAACTGTCAACAAACATGGAGACCAGTGGTGGTTATGCCTGAGGAGAGTTGAAGCAGCAGTTGTTTATTTACTGATATTACAACAATGTATGTTAGTATTATGTTAACATTATTACAACAACAGGTACCATTAGCAGAGACAACTCAAATGTAGCTGCCTTGCTGTCTTTGTAATCAGTGGACACCTTTTTTATTTATATGACATGTTATAAACTTATTTTGTAGCAATGTTTATGTTTTAATTTCTTGCATGTATGTATGTATGTATGTATGTATGTATGTATGTATGTACAGTATGTATGTATGTATGTATGTATGTATGTATGTATGTACAGTATGTATGTATGTATGTATGTATGTATGTATGTATGTACAGTATGTATGTATGTATGTATGTATGTATGTATGTATATGTATGTATGTATGTATGTATGTATGTATGTACAGTATGTATGTATGTATGTATGTATGTATATGTACAGTATGTATGTATGTATGTATGTATGTATGTACAGTATGTATGTATGTATGTATGTATGTATGTATGTATGTATGTATGTATGTATGTATGTACAGTATGTATGTATGTATGTATGTATGTATGAATGTACAGTATGTATGTATGTATGTATGTACAGTATGTATGTATGTATGTATGTATGTATGTATGTATGTATGTATGTATGTATGTACAGTATCTATGTATGTATGTATGTATGTATGTACAGTATGTATGTATGTCTCCTAATAATGTCTAATGTACAAGTAATGTAGAAATATGTAGAATAGCATACAAGAACTTATTTTACCACTGTTGTGCAATTTAACTAATTTATTATTTTCAATCTTTTATTATTTGGCCTCATTACTTTCACTTTCCCTTTCTGAGAAAACATCTCAGGTAGAGATGACCTCATGCTACCTGTGCAAAGCTTTCCTCTTCACAGAGCCACCACTAGATGGCAATCATTGTCTTTTAACTCACCAGGCCAACAGCATTTACATAGCAAAGGCTCTGTGGTTAATACTGCCTGAACACAGTGTGTGTCAGTGTGGTTTGTGTCCAGTTTTCACTTGAAGATATCCTCAGTGATCTTGATCCCAGGATAAAGCAGGAGACTGTTTGTCTCACAGTGTGCAGCTGTGTGCGAGGGGTCACCCAGTTCATCCTGTGGAGCGACAGACCAGCACAGTTATCCAGAGGGACACAACACAACAATAAGACACACTGCTCCCTCACCACCTCATCACATGGTCACAGCAGCCACCACCACACCACAGGATTTAGAAACAGGGCGCCTGGGTGGCTCACCTGGTAGAGCACGTACCACATGGACTTAGTCCTAACTGCAGTGGCCATGGGTTTAAATCAGACCCACTGCTCTTCGCTGCATGTCATCCCCTCAGTCTCTCCCCCTATCTATCTCACTCTACTATCAAAAATAAACACAAAAACGCCCAAAAATATAACTTGAAAAAAACAACAAAAAACATATTGTGAAGTAATGGGACTTGTCCCCATCAAATGTTTTTTGAACTATTATGTGAGTTTCAAAATCATAAGGCCCTTTACAATCTGATCTATGTAGGACAGATGCCATCATAAAGGTAACACTTATAGTATAACTAACCTTAACAATGAGGTCACTTTTATAATTTGTAAAATTTGTAGAAACTTAATTTCATGAAGGAAATTCATTCTTGTTATGCTCATGTTAGAGATACTAACCTGCTCCTTATCATTGAATAACAAAGGTTATTCAGCCCTCGAAAAAGCAGCGCAACACTAAACTATAGTGATGTTCGCTCAATGCACACTACAGCAGCATCATCACTGTTGAACTACAACTAGTCAGCCCGCTTGTTTATATTTTGAGCAGGCAAATCTCAAAGTTTTGTCAGAGGCAGAACACAAAGAAGATCTGCTCATTTTAGATTCAAGCAGGTTAGTATTTTAGATCACCTTTGTGGCCATTCAGTAATCTAACAAAAGGAATGGTCGGTGCCCTCTACGCAAATTCATAATGCCATCAGCCCATGTGTATGAAAGCTTTTAATAACATACAGACCTATTGAATCCTCCTCACAGGTGAATCGAGGCTGAATAGATAGCTGTGGCGGCCCCTCGAGGCTGGGTGTATCACACAGGGCTTTTGTTGCATTTGTTGTCAATAGGCCTAAACTGAAGGGCAGGTGGGTTTTGTGTTGATACACTGCTGATACATGCTCAATGATGCTCATCGGCTGTTTGCACATCTCATATTGAGCTGTTTTTTAAAGGCCAGCCAGACTCCTTTTGACAACCCAGGTGGTGCGTCCCTGAGGGATCTGTGAGGCGCTAACAGCTTCCCTCGGTCACATAGCTCTCTCCTCTCCCTATGTGAAATTCAGCTACGTGGTGAGCTTCTTCACTCCTCTCTGTCATGGCCTGTAAACCTTTACGGCTGTTTGAAGAAGAGGGCTCTCCACCGAAGGGTCTGGGTAAATAATACGAACTTAAGTACTCTGGCACAAGCCGAGCAGCGGCTACATGTCTGGAAGCTTTTTGTTTATCTACTCAGGCAATTATGAGAAGACAAATAACGTGTAAATGCTGTGCTACCATGTGGGCAGGCTGTGTGTTCTGTGTTAAGTGTTTACATTACACAGACACAGACACAGACACACACACACACACACACACACACACACACACACACACACACACACACACACACACACACACACACACACACGCTACTATCACCCCAGATCTCTTGTCAGTGGGGGCTACTTTGTCCATTGGCTCTTTGTTTTGCCAGTTTGTAATGTTTCTTTCTCCGGGGCTCTCCTCCTACTCCACCTCCGTCCCTGCGTTCCTGAGCTGGAACTGAGCATGGACAGAGAAAGGCTGACACACACACACACACACACACACACACACACACACACACACACACACACACACACACACACACACACACACACACAGGGGGAGAGACACATAGGGGTAAAGGGATTTTACGTAAATCTGTTGATCCTTTGTCCTAATGCTATGTCAGCTTTCATGCTGAATTGAAATAGTGTATGTGACAGAGATACAGACAGAGGTTGAGACAGCTGCTGAGGCCGGCTGGTCCACTGACAAGAGCCTCTGTCCAGCCAGGCTACGCCTCAGCTCTTCTCCTGCACAGAGAACTATTGTCTTCAGTGCTGCTTCCACTATTCTGATGTCATGGTTTGTCCTTCCCCAGCGGGCTGCTGTTGCTGTTGTGGTAAAACTTGACAGACCTTTTAGCCTGAAGTCAGAGGCACAGGCGACTGTGTGGACGAATGTTGAGATAGTCCCAAGTAGTGCATACACAAAACACCTTTTTGACCACTCCTTCACCCTGGTCCTGTTTTGAATCTTATTTGCCTCTCATTTGCATGGCAGTTGATGCTTTTCTTGTGTGACTCCTGAATTCGGCAGCTCATATGCAAATCAAACGTTTTTGGCTCATTCAGCCTCACCTGTCTGGGGTGCTTTGCTCATCTTGGATCTCTTTTCCAGCCTGTCATGAATACAAGGTATTTTGTACAAGTACAGTCAGACACAGACAAGCCATTCACTCAGTGTATTAGAGGCAACAAACCCAGTCCGACAAGCCTTGTCTATACATTGTAGGTGCAGTATAAGCCATCTTATCACCACTTTGGCCCAGACTAAATTATCTAAACAATTATTAGACGGATTGCCATGGAATTTGTTTTACACACACGTTCATGTTCTCTGGATAATGACACCAACTGATGATGTTGGCGATCTCCTGACTTTCCCCCTGGTGCCATCAGCAGGTTTACAACGTTGGCTTTTAGTGAAACATCTATTAGATGTGTTTCTGTGGAATTTGTTATGTTCATGGTGTCCAGAAGATGAACCCTAATGACGTTAGAGATCCTATGACATTTCCTGTAGTGTCTCCATGAGGTTCAACTTTGTGCATTTCACTACATTACAGAGAAAAATATAATTTTTCCCTCTACCATGTTTATCTGACAGCTGCAGTTACTAGTTAGCATTTTTTGTCAGATTAAGAGTTTACATAAAAAACATATGATAAGATTATAAAATACAATATACTGTTTGGTTTCCAACATATCTGGCTTGTGAGTCACCCTTTACAAAAAGCAATGTCTGGTTTAAGCCCTTTGTCTTTTTGTGTTAACAGTTCCACCAAGGAGACATTTCCTTTTAAACTGTTTGGTGCAGAGAGATAAGATGATCCAACATTTCACTACAAAGCAAAGATTCATTCTGATGTCAGTAATAATATACCTATGACATATATATATATAATACATCAACCTCAGGGGACATTTTACTGCACAGGGAGTATTTTTGCTTCTGAAGTACATTTATCTGATAATATCTAAGTTAGTGCATTTATAGAATCTGAATATTTATTCCACCACTGCCTTTATGATTTCAAGAGAAATTTCTCTTCAACTATTAGATGGATTGAGATAAAATGTTGTACAGATATTCAAGGTTCCCAGACAATGTATTTTAATAACTCTAGTGATCCTCTGACCTTTTGTCTAGTGCCATCGACAGGTAAAAATTTCATTTAGTCAAATACTTGTTTGACTAAATACCTGCCAAATTAATGACACTCAATCAGCCTCTGTTGTACTCTGTGTTTAGTGCTAGTCAGCAAAAGTTAGCATGCTTATATGCTAAACTGATTTGCTCAACATGCCGAACATTATACCTGCTAACTATCATTGTGAGTGTTTTAGCATGCTGATTTTAGCTGTGCCTATACAGCATGACAGAACCACTGGATGTTTACTCTTGGTCTCATTGTATAAAAAGAGGCTGACATTGGGGAAAGTACGTGAGTGATATGTTCATGGTATTTAGAGGAAGTGAGAAAAATATATAACTGATAACATCTGGTGAGATCAGGATCAGGGACTGAAGATGAGTGGAGGTCTGATAGCTGTTACACTCAGTGTCAAGACTAGTAACTATAATGTGCTGTTAATATTCAGAAACTCAATTCTTAGCCTCATGTTTGCTTATGATTTTTCTCTTTTTTTACCTCTGCCTCAGTAGCAAAGTCTCCTGAGTGTTGACACTGTGCCATTAGTGTTTGACTATGCTTTGTTAGAATCACTAGGCAATAACTAAGATAAGAGGCACAGAGATAGGTGGATAAGAGAGTGCCATGTTAGAGCGCTGTTTGTCATTGGCTGGAAATTTGGACAGCAGAGGTCAAAGCTATTGAGAAATATGCTTCACTTTGGAGATAAGGCCAGATAGGTATGTAGAGGAGACCTATGAGAGGACTATGTATAGATGTACAGTATATGCATATATTTCCACATAGTTTCATTAACAGTCTGCCACCTCAGCCTAAATATATATTGGGTTAATTTGAGCAGGAGGAACTGGAAGAGACCCAGCCTGTGATTCTGAGACATCAGATGATCGCCAGTCTCCTCCCCATATGGCTGGATGGATAACATGTCCTTTTCTGAGGACTTCCTCTGAACTGGAGGATGGTGGGGAAGAGAGAGGACATCACCGGCACTGTGGATAATAGTCATTGAGGAGCAAAGGAGACACAATGAAAAAACACTTCTCTCACCACCCACCACTTCGCTGTCATCCTTCCTCCATCCTCTTCCCATTTCTCGTTCGTTTCCTTTGCTCTGTTATTATCACCCAGATCATTATCAAGCTCACTCTTCCTCGCTGCGATGGAGAGGAGGGCTGGCCGCCCACATGGCTTTGGTGAGAGATTTCTAACAGCAGCAGCACAGGAGGAGGGGAAGGGAGAAAAACGAAGACAAGAGGCCCAATAAAGTCTATCTAAATATAGAGGCAGCAGGGCCTTTTTCCCCTTGTCCTTATAAAGAGCTGCTGGTGAATCCGGGTGGACTATCCTCCTTGCTGTACTGAGTGCTTATTACTCCCTCCAGGATCAGGAACATAACTGTTGGTGCATGGAAACACGCACACAAACACACAGGACTACGTTGTTTTATGAGAGAGAGAGGACAGGGAGCTTAGTGAGTTTTTTTCCTTACACAAGGGGGCAAATTATGTTTGGTGGAACATACTAAAATAGGAGAGGTTTGAGGAAACCTCCAAGAAGAAATGAGCAAAGGGGGCTGGGGGGGTTCCCGGCCTTCAAGATGGTGCAGGAGATTAGGAATGAAGATATAGATGAATTTATGTCCAAAAGATGCCCCTATTGGGCTCTCACTCAGTCTAACCACTCTAATGTTCTTAACATATAGTCAACATGATCTTCTAAACTTGGATCTGTCTGAAAAAATAGTTAGATGTTTTGTTTATTCGTTTTCCAAGAGATGTGAGGAAAGAATTTAGATGATTGTGACTCCACTCTCATGTCTGTGTGGTAAAAATAGAATAGCAGCTAGCAGCTAGTTAGCTCACCTTTGCTTAGCACAGAGACTGGAAAGAGGTAATCTGGCTCCAAATCCACTATATTTCATTTGTTTAATCCATACAAAAATCCAAGTATAAAGTTTTGGTTTTGTGAGCCTTATTGTGCTGTTTGTCATATTCAGACCGTAATTAGCAGAGTATGAAATCTGTCTGAGAGGTGTCACAGGGTCATATCGTAAGTTTCTGACAGCTATATTTCCCACTTAAAGAAAAATTACACAAGTCTCAACAAACTGTTGGTAACATGACTGCAAAGCTTTGTCCACTAGTAGTTACATCTAAGTACAATCCAATATTAACACTAATAGAATAAATGTAGTTAATAAGAAAGAGTTATACACCGTTTATTTGTTTTCACTTGTTAAAGAACCACAACAAATAACAAAAGCAGCTAAATTAAAGGAGTTATTAGTAAGTTTTGCTATCGCTACATAGCTAACGTTATCAACAGTCAGGTACATACCGTGCAACCACAGCTTGTTGTTTTAAACTTGAAGTAAAGTAGGGATTAGAAAAATGAGTTGTAAGGTGTTAATTGTGAGCTGTAGAGATTGGACGGAGCCAGGCTAGATAGTTTCCCCTGACTCTAGTCTTTGTGCTAAGATAAGCTAATCAGCTGCTAGCTGTAGCTTCACACTTACAGATATGAGAGAATCTCCTCATCTGTCAGCAAGACAACAAACAAGTGTATTTTCCTAGATGTCGATTTGGCTCTTGACTGTCCAGATGCTGCATTTGCATCTAAATGTAACAACATTGCAAACAATATTCTTTGCTGTACTTGAAATAGTGCTCCTGTTCAAAAGTGAAAATGCTTTATGAGCTGTGCATAATCAGGCTGCAGTCAGCAACGTATAGGTGACCTCTTTACTCAGACCTTTCCCCTCTTGAGAATGAAAAAATACAAACAGCTGCATCATCAATGTAGTGACTAATGTGATTTACCCCCATGTCCCACACACTGTTGCTGTCTGTCTGAAGTGCTGTTATCAGTGATGGCCTGTTTTCCGTAGTTGTGGTGTGTGACACCGGCAGCTGCTTTCTAACCCCTACCTTCGTTAAATAACTGTCTAGGTAGTAGACAAGTCATGTGCTCTTTAACAGAGACCACAGATAGATGTGTGTCAAGAGGGGATGCTGAAGCAGGTCACTTGCTACGCTCTGTGAAGCAAACAAGAAGTCATTTTTACAGCTGTCCTGATATACAAGTGGTGACAGCAAAAGTTCAGAAGTCAGGCAGAGGAAAAACGGTTCACTGTATGCTTTAACATCCTCTCTTACACCTGTTGCTTACCGTCCCCTGCAGTGTGTTGTGTGTGTCGCCACACACTTGTGGACACACACACATACAGTAGCCTACACATATACAAAGTGCTTTCATTGTGGCTGTCTGAGCTGAGATCGTGCTCCAAAGGCAAAAGAAAACCTGAATAACAGCACACACATACACTCACACAATGAACATCAGCACTTCTTACATAAGAGCCCCTCTTCCACACAGACAATTGCACTGCACAGTCTGACAGAGTCAATGTCAAACTCTGCATGAGAGAGAAAATGGGTATAATTCGTGCATGACCACTCAGTTGCTATGTGTACAGATGAAGTGGATTGATCTGTGTGTGTGTGTGTTTGTGTTTGTGTGGTTTTGTGTGTGTGTGTTTGTGTTTGTGTGGTTTTGTGTGTGTGTGTGTGTGTGTGTGTGTGTGTGTGTGTGTGTGTGTGTGTGTGTGTGTGTGTGAGAGAGAGAGATTGTGTGAGATTGTGTCAATTTGTGGTTGTGAAAGTCCCACTGAGAGAGGAAGCTCAGCTGTCAGTAGTTGTCAGCCACTGGGCCTCTCTCTCTCTCTCTCTTTGCTGATCCTGTCATTGTTTGCCCCCCCCCCCCCCCTTTTTCTGCCCCCCAACAGGGGTTGGCTTGGTTTGAGGTTGAGGTGGAGGCACCGCTCGTTAGTAGAAGCATGTTGGCTAGAGATAAGGAAATATGGCACACACACACACACACACACATACACACACACACACACACACACACACACACACACACACACACACACACACACACACACACACACACAAACACTTCTGGGCCGAACACATGAACATATGACAATCACACATGCTTGCTGCAAGCAAATGTCAACAAGATGGTGGCTAAAGATCAAGGCATTTATTACCATATTCTGTGGTAATGTTTAGGGTTGGTCACGGCATCCATAAGATAAACAAGGCTTTGACCTCACTTCACCCATGTACTCACCTCCTCTCTTGTCTACTTGCACTCTGTCCACCGCTCTGTCTCACCCCTTGCAGGGTGTTACCCATGCTACATTAGTTGCTCACATGCAGAATGACACAGAACGAGCAGCCTCTCTCTGTGAAGCTTGCTCAACGTTTGGTGGGGGTGAAATCATTGCTGTGTGTGCATGCCAACACTGCCAGACTGGCGTGGTGTGAAATGGACGTGAGTGGAGGATGTGAGCCTGGAAGCGTCTGTGGCGCCTCAACTCTGCTTGCCGTTGGGAGACGTGGGGGTGGGATGGGGGTTGTTGGTGAGGGGAGGGTGGGGGGTATCTGAGCTAGTGATTACAGCGCAGCTCGGATGGACCTCCCCAGGCTCTGCTTGAGTGAGAAAAACTCAGATCATATTACAGAACTGGAGACTTGAATGATTGGAAGGAAGACGGGGACTAAACTACAACCCACATATCCATAGATGCCCTGTTCATTGTGATACACTTAATCACTTCATTTTACTCAAAGTGCAACCTGTTCCAGCTGTTGTTGCATCTGTCTTTTTCTGTCAGGCCAACTCATTAATCCCTCTTCACTCCCATTAACTTTGATAAAGTTAACCATAAATATCAGTTCTGTGTGGTACTATCTCCTCTGGCTCATCTCATTATCACCAGCCCCAGTGGAAGTGCCAGAAAGAACTGGAGGTGTGAGAGTGGCATGTAGGGCCGTAGGAGCATGTGATAGGATGCAGACCTGCTGCTGGATAAGCAAGTCTTGCTTCTGCGACAGCCCTGAGAACTCAACTGATCCACAAATATCTCAGTTTTAATCAAGCCCAGACTCCACAGTTCTGGTTGAACAATTTCCAAGTTACTTTCTAGTAACATTTTCATTATCAAGCTCCTGGCAACACAAAAGAAGTATAAAAAAAGTATTATCAGTTAGGACCAACAACATACACTATTCAGTATAATATTTATTTATTGTTTAATCTTTAGAGGCTTATTGTTTTTTTTTGTAGGGGAGTGAATCATGGGAAAGAAGCCGTGTAAGTGCATTATTTTGATGGCCTGAAAAACTCTTGGCAGTTAATGGGACTCTTGGTAAATTTTTAGTGAGGAAATAGCACATTTATTCTCTTACTCATGAAAAGTTAGATTCATAAGAAATAAAATGAATCCTTGCTGAATTCAATGTAGTCAGGGGATTTGCCTCCAGTCTTACTTGGTCTGGTATGACCAGTAGCTAATGGTGACTAATTTTAACTAATGTTACCATCAGTTACTGTATATAAAGATGGACGATGCGTCTCTACTTCCTCCCACTGTTCAAAAATGAAGCCAAAATATTCCATGCACTGCCATCCTGCACCAGTGACGTCATTTGGAGCCAGAGTCTGCGCTATAGTGATCGGCCAGTGGCGTCGCAGTATCAAGGTCCCGTCCATATGCCAATCATTAGTAAATCACAGCTGTCAATCATGATATTTATAGCACCAAATAAATAATTAAGACCAAATTCACCAGAAAATAACTACTTGTACATATATCAGCATGATAAGAACTAATTAAAATGACAGAAACCATCTTTGGGAAAAATTCATTTGACATGTACTTGGAGCCGCTAACACGGAAGGGGCGGGGCTTATGAGCTATACTTCAGCAAACCCCCAGGGGTCGATCAAGATATTTTGGCTTCACTTTTAGAGAGCTGTAAAGAGCTGGAAATTTGGTATTAATGACTCTATTATTATCATTAATGACTGTTGCTCTGAGCTGCTGTTCCCCTCGATGCAGTTAATCCTGTTTGTCCTACTTTCGCAGGTAGCTCAGAATGTAATACACACACAATGTTAATACACCAAATATGAACACATTTATATGCAGCAGTGTTTCTGACTAGGTATTTTTGACCCCCCTTCAACTAAAGTCTATCACTGACAATGTTATTTGTGTCTTAACAGCAACTTTTACGCTTCCCCTGTAGCTGCCTACTGACTGTCTCCCAGACCGGTCCATGTTATCTAAATGGGCTATTGGCACAGAAGAAGGCCACAGGAGAGAGTGTGTGATGGGTTTCTGGGGTCTGGTCATTTCTTCTGAGTGCCTGGGTAAATATAGCTTGAATCTGAGGCCTATCTGATGCCACTGGCTGACACTCCCCAGGCCCAGATAGACCCATGTGGAACAGAACTCTGACATGCCAAACAGACACAGGAGGATCTACAGATAGGGCCAGTCAAGCGTAAAACGCTTGGATCAGGTTTAAAGATTCATCTAATAAGGGAACATTTGCGTGAAATAACATTAATGCATGATCACAGGCCATGACAAAATAATGAGCTCATAAAATAGCTATTTACAATTCTCTATAAAGCATTAACTTCCAAATGGGGGTTCCCTGAGTGCTCACAAATGTCATGTATCATTTCAGCTGATGAATGAAATGGTTCTGCTCCTTTGTTTAGATGCAGTTAATCATCCTGTTACAAATGCTAACGTTAGACACGGCGAGCATCCAGCCAAAACAGCAAGCCAAACAAAATTGTGCTCCAAAACCTTTACTTAGTATTGTTGCATTTTCACTTAAGCCTTAAATTATAACTAATGTTGTTCAGTAGCACACTGTTTGTTAAGTATATATGTATATAGAAAAAGTATGAATTTTTCTTTTCATCATTATTATTATTTATTGTCTCTGTATAGTCATTGTATTCAATTACATTACCTAGAATTAAGAAGAAACTTGCTGATATTCTCTTTTTGTTATACCTTAAGCTAATCATTTGGATTATGTTTCTGATCACAACCTTGATGATGTAACTAGAATACATTTTCACATGATGCTAACTCAAGCCAACTTCAAGTTATCCTACATGCTGTTCAGTCCACGAAAACAAGTTGTCATTGAATGGTTGCAATTAAAGCCAGGTTGAGGTCTGATAAAGTGAAACTGTTTTTATGCCACTTCTGAGGAATCCTTTGACGTCAGAGTTGTACAACAGGGTGAGAAGTGTGCTAGGAGTGAGATTTGACCGAGCCTACTTTGTATGTACGTGCGAAAGTGGGAGAGAGAGGGAGAGAAACAGAGAGAGAGAGAGGCCTTATAATGACTCAGCACAACAGGGTCCGCTGACCTCGTTCATCAAGCTGACACCCAGCTCTGTTTCTGCTCCTTTCTGGTGTGATTCACAAGGAGAACGCGAGAAGGAGAAAAAGAGAGCGAACACGAAGGGATGTTAGAGACAGGGAAGAAGGGAGGGAGACAGAAACAGTGGCATGTGAGGAGAAACAGGACCACGGGCACTGAAGTGAGGAAAAAAGGGAGAGATGTTAGGGGGAGAAAAAAACAACACAAGTGACAAGCAGAAAAGTTGAGTAAATAAATGTGTGTGAGATCACTAACTGAGAAGAGGGAGATAGTGAAAGATAAACAGTGGTAAAGTGAGGAGAACAGAGGGACCAGAGCTGCCTCACTACAGCCAGTAAACACAGCAACAGCACAGACATCAATTCTGTTGAGTACAAGTGTGTTTAAAAATCTATGACATGATTCAGATATAAAAACTGCAACTCGTTTTTTGTGTTGTCATCTCCTACAGTCTGTCTGAACACACTGCATGGTTTTCATCAAGGTTTTTTTTATTTTATTTGCTTGCTATAAAGCCGTGTCACATCCCTAAACACAGCTCCAGCTCTGCTGTCATCACTGAAAAACAATGTTGCTGTTTTATCTAACTCATTTTATACATCAAAGCACCTTTACTTTGAGTCTAACAAAGGGGCAGCCCCTGGATTTTACAAATAAAAGCCAGTTTACTCATCACACTCACTCATAATATCTTCTGTGGCTCTGGAGGGAGCGACCTAAAGTCTGAAAAACCAAAAGTCTCAGTTTGGGCTTGGAGACTCAAATCCTTTTTACACCAAAATTAGCACATATAAGCAGGTTTTTTAAAAAAGCGGGTAAACCTGCTAAAATAGGTGATTGACTCATTTTACACAGCCAGCCGAGTTTGCCTTTCTGAGAGGACACACCAAACTCTGTTGGTCTGTTGACCTTCGACTTTCCGGACATTTGTCCAGACTGAAATGTCAATTACTAATGGATGGATTGCCGTGAAGTCTGGTAAAGACATTCATGTCCCTGTCAACTTTAATAGTAATAACTAATGCTCTTGACTTTCACCATCAGGTCAAAATTTTAGTTTGTCCAACACTTTGATTTATGACCAAATACCTGCTAAACTAATGGCATTCCCATCAGCTTCATTTGTGATTAGTGCTAACTGGTGACGCTAAACTAAGATGGTGAATAAGGTGAAAATAGATACCGTCTAAACCTCAGCATAGCATTGTCACTGTGGGCATGTTGATGTTAGCATTTAGCTTGAAGCCCTGTTGTGGATAAGTACAGCCTCACAGAGCTGCTAACGTGGTTGTCCACTCTACCCCCTTGATATACGGGGGACACTGAAAATACAGCTATAGGGGATGAGAATATGAAATGATAGGTAAAAGGGCAGGATGTCCATGTAATCAAGTGCAGCATGTCATGAGTAAATAAGGTCTGAATGGATTTCCGTCAAAACAAAGCACCACAGAGGCATCTACTGAATTCAAAGCCATGCTGTAAATCATGAGCGGGTAGATAAATTACACCCTGGATAGGAACAAAAAGATAATGGATGTGTTTTTGTTGTAACAACCTTGCCTGTGTTTTGTTCTCTGGGTCTAAGTGGAATTTAGAAGTGACACATCTTCTAAAGAAGCTGATGTAAGCACAAACATGTAGAGACGCTGCCGGGAAACGGAGCAAGCTGAGCTCGTTTGGCAGAGTGAAAAAAAAAAAAATGTTACTTGCAGCTCGGGGTAATGGGGCTTCAAACCACTTTTCAGTTTTTTTCTAACCAAAACCTCTCAGAGAGAGAACGAATGCAAGTGTGTTGGCCGAGGGAACACCCAGCACCCCTGGCAGGTGGTGGTGCTGTGACTTGATAAAAGTCTGGGCCCCCTGCACAGGATCTACCAGCACACACTGCCTTGATAACAAGCTCACACGCACACATTTAACTGAACCCTCTCACCCCACAGGCTTTTCACAGTGTCATCACAGCAGGCTCTGCATTTCAGTTTTCGCTGTGAGCACAATGGCACATCAATACCGAATACACAACTGTAAACACAAATAACTAAAGTGGTTGCATTTTGAAGTCTGTGAAAGGATTGTGGTCTCTTTTTCAAAGAACAACTCAGGAGGCATCTTTAAGTACAAATTCTTTATTTAATTTTTTTGGTATGGCTTCTTTGAAGGGACTGTAAAAGACATTTTTTTATTGGGGAAAGAAAAAAAAAAAAACAAACAAAAAAAAAAAAACAAAACTAGGAGATGAGCATGAATGAGCACAAATGAGCATCTATTGTAGTTCCATGCACCCGGGCAAATCCACTGACATGGTGACAGGACAAAACAAAATGAATACCACACCTGTGGATCTGCAGATTAAATGACATCAGTGCCACAACTATTGTCATAGTTACCAAAAAAGAAAAAAGAAAAAAAAAGGCTATTTTAACTTAGTACCTCTTATAAATACCTACATATAAATATTGTAAATGTACTGAAAACATTTTAAAATGCTGTACATGAATGTCCTTTTGAGAGCAACAGTTTATGACAATCTCAGTGAGAAGAGAAGAAAAGAAAAAAAAAATACACTGGTGTTTGAGCTCAGTGTCAGCTACCTTTCTTGGTCTCCATCGCCCACATACTGCATGTGATTATCTACATCCATCTGAAGTGATCAAGACCCAAGTAAGCAAAAGGAATATGACTGACTGCTGAAAACAGTCTGGCCAGATCCAAAGGGCTTTCTGCACTTGGTTCTGTGACGGGGCGAGCGCTTGAAGAAACAAGAGATTCAAAAAAGTTCTTTTGTTATTAAGGCCTCTTTAATTAAAAAGAATAATAAAAAAAAAAAAAAAAAAAGTGTAGTCCTGACATCACACTCTCAAAACAATGGAGCTCCCACAGTCTCATACTGAAACTTTCTGTTTTGTCCTTGAGGTGAAATCTCGTCGTCCTCCTGGGTGGCGCTAAACGCTGGAGGTTTGTTCCTGAGGCAGTGCTCTGCCTCACCTTGGATAGCACCAGGATGGGACCACAGATATGCTGAGAGGCTGGCTGTATGCTTCCCCAATCACCACCCTTGCATCCTCATTTCTGACTGTCCCCTGTTGTCCTTAAGCAGCAGCGCCCTTCATATCCACCCCAGATACTATGTAGTTGGAAGGAAAGAGGTGTTACATGTCCCAGACAGCTCTCAAAACATCAATATGTACCATGGACACATAACTTCCACTGATTGAGCCATAAACGATGATAACATTGATAATAATGGCATATAAACAGAACATGACTGACATTAATACAATAATAAAGGACAATAAAAAAAAAACAACAACAACAATGATAATAATAATAATAATAATAATAATAATAATAATAATAATAATAATAATAAAAAATGAAGTGTCAGCTTCTGGAAGCCCTTGGAAGCGACCACATACTTTATGCTGTTTAGCTTCCCAACCTGAACCTTGACAGTCCTCAAATACCCACCCACCCCTTTTACCCCTTAACCAATGAGCAAATGGCTCATCCTGATCGTATAGTGCAATTGTCCCATCCTTTTTCCTGAAACTCCTGTTGACGACGGCAGGGTCACCCTATAGGGTGTTCATCATCCTCTGCTCAAAGGTCAGTGACCACAACTCCTTACTCCTCCTCCACCACCTTTATCACTCGCTCTCTTCCCCACTTCCTCTCCGGCTCACTGCATACGGTCCGGCTGGATGTGCTGCTGTGGGGCGTAGTGCAGGAAGGCTGGGGCTGGGCCAGCAGCGGAGGGGAGGGTTGGGTGGACGGTGGCCGGGGCAGTGGCGGCAGGGGCCGGGCCAGCAGTGGCTGTGGGGCTGGTGGCGTAGCTGTAGCCCAGGAAGCCAGCTGGTGATGCGGCATATGGATACTGCTGTTCAAAGGCAGCCTGGGCGTATTGGGTGTAGGCTGTGCTGTAGTCCAGGTAGGGGCTGGTGCTGACGGAGGTGGAAACCTGAGTGGGCAGCACCAGGCTGGGCTGCACAAAGGCTTGTGGGTAGACATACGGCTGGGCCAACCTGCACATAGACACAAAGACCAAACAGAGGGGGGGCGGTTAGACAGAGGGGCTGCAGCAACAGAGCAGAGAAATCCCAAGGCCTGGCTTCCATTGTTTACATTGCTCCCCGAGGGTGAGTGTGTTGGGAATATAAACTCTCTGTAGGTGTTCTGAACCTCGAGAGTTCTCTCACAGATCCAATGTTATTAAAGACTAAATAGACGAGAGGCAGAGGAGGTCAGGAGGGGAAGGTGACTCAACCCTCAGTCTGTGTCAGTTAGTAAAACCTACAAAACCTGTTAGGTAGGGCTTCCTGAGGTAGATGGGAGGGGAGGAGTAGGGTGGGGGGTGGGGGGTGGAGAGTGAATGATAGAGTCAGCCGTTACTGGCAGGTTTTCAAGTTCAGGCATCAGAGTGTTTTAACAGCTGCTGCTCTTCACTCGCTGAAGACACACACACACACACACACACACACACACACACACACACACACACACACACACACACACACACACAAGGGATGTGCATGAAGGCAGTGCAGAAGTTGCAGTCTCCTAGTTCTCACTTGGTGTAAATCTCACACCGACTATCACAGGTGATGAAGCTTGCTGGGGGAGGTGACGGTGGCGGGGGAGCTCATCGGGGCTGGGTGCCAGGCTCTGGCAGGCCTCATGGGCCGGCTCTCTGATGTAGCTGATTAGACCTGTGGGGTCTGGGGACAGCACTGTCTCTCCCTCTCTTTCTTTGCTTTGCCACTTTATCCACGGAGGAAAGGGAAGGGAAGAAGTCTTTAGAGGAGTCTATTTTTATTCAGGACCTGAAGTATCTCTCCTGAGATGCTGTCTAGAAGAAGGGGCTTTTACATCACCCATATAAAGGCTGATGTAACTGACTGTTTTTGAGAGCTTTATCATTGATACTACACTTTTGGGGGAAAACATCCACAGACACTCACCCCAAGACAAAGACAAGATAGTCACAACAAATGTCACACTGACTCACGCTCTTCAGCTGCATCTCAGTGCTGATAAAAACCTTCCTTTCATGGACTGTATGTAAATTTCAGTATTTTTTTGCCCACTGATTCAGTCCATTAGAAGAAGAGGACCAGCAGTGAGAGGCACGCATGAAGTCAACACAGCAAAACATGGAAGCATGCATGGATAGGGATGTCAACACACACGCACACACACACACACACACACACACACACACACACACGTCCCCTGAACCCTCCGCCTTCTTCCATCCACCCACCCACCCACACACCAGTTACCACTGCAAACCCCAAACCATGCCATAATAGGGAAAGAGTCACACCACAATCAGCATAACCTCTTCACTTCATATCACACAAGAGGGAAAAGATAAAAAGGCACTTCAATCCATCACAGCACACCGCACTGCACTCTCAAGCCATTACTGGCACCTTGGAGAGAGGCCGGCTGAGGGAGGGAGGAGGGGGGGGGGCAGGCAGACATTTTCTGTCAAACCCCTCCGCGGGACTAGTCCTGTACTGTGGCCATCTTCTGATCCTCTGCTGGGGCACTGGTCAACTGGCAGCAGAGAGCAACCATGGCATAAGGATGGCAGTGATTATTGTCAGAAATAACAAAGATCCTATTGAGTCAATAGAAAGATGTGTCTAAGAAAAGTGTAATCTCACTGTTAGACTGAAAACTCTACGTCCTAAAACTAGGAAATTAGGAAAAAGTCAAACCTGTGATTCACCAACCTGCATCAAACTTTAAACAAGTGCGTTTCAAACAGTTACAGACGCTCACTGAGACATCTGGCGATTCAGTGCCATGAAGGCATAAAACCAGACAACAGTGGCATGTAACGAGTAAGCATAAGCAAATGAAGGCAACCCCCACCCATGAGCACAATCTACACTTTGCCTCGCAGCGCTATTGAGCTGCTTACAAAGAGGCATTCACTCTCACACACAGCTTTCAAAGATGACCATACATTAATGCCATAGGGCATATGAGCTTTCACTTGCCATGTATAATGAGCCTGCCTTCTCTGTGGCCTTGGCAGTATGTCGCCACAGGCATTTTGCCTTAACCTGGGCTTAAAATCCAGTGACCTTGTGTGGGTAAAGTGGATCAGAAAATAATGTAAATACTGCAAGGCTAAAGGGAGTCAAAGAGAGACAAAGCACTCATGTGTGATATCTATCCTGTGTGCAGAAAGAGATGGAGATGGAAAACAAACAAAAAAAAAAACGGGATGGGGACCAAGGAAAGTTAGGGACAGTAACATGCTCCCTGGCCACAGAGATGCCGGATGCCAAGTGGATTGTGGGACCGTGGTTGGGGGATGTGGATGATGACCAGAAGATCACAGGTCAGCTGGTTTTGTGCTGACGGCCAGTCGGTGTGTGTTTGACATGGTGCCACTCTGCAGGCTTCAGACACTGGAGTGACACGCTCACCAGAAAATATCTGATGCCAGTAAACCATACAAAATTCAGGCTGGAGTATTCATCATTAATGAAGGCCACTTAATGAGCTGATGTGAAAAGCTTGGGCGATACCACATGGAGCAGCTAAATATTTCTACACCATAAACACAAATGACCTTCAGCACATGACTCACTGCAACATGACGTGGGTCGGGGAATCAAACAACACCTTACAATGCTTGTATGAGGACTTGATATTCCTCCTTCCCTCTTTGTTTAAGAGGATTGTGAATGTTCTTTGAAAGCAAGGGGAGAAAAAAAAAAAAAAAAAAAAAAAAGGTGTTTTGTTTGACACCTGTAGAGGTGTGTTTCCTAGGGAGCACACTGCCTCATTAAGCATTAGTCCCAAAACACACCCCCAGATACCCTCCCCCCTCAATCTCCTCTTTAAACCCCCACCTCCTCCCTCCCAGTCTCACAGAGGTGTCAGTTTTCAGTGTCTCCATCTGAGGTGCTGGTGGTGGCAGCACTGTAACGAGAGAAATTTAAGTATGAAACACTGAAAGGGAAGTTAAAAAAAAAAAAAAAAAAAAAAAAAGCATAACTTGACGTGAGAAAGTGGCACACTGTCTACGCATGGAGCGGAGGAGGAGATACATGAGGGGAGATGAATCTGCAGGCCACACTGGCAAATCCTCCCCTCCCCATCAAAACAATGTTCCTGGCCTCTGTGACCCCTCGCACTCCACAGCATCTGCTGACCACAGCTATACACACACATCCACAGCAGTGAGTCCAAACCAGCACACCGCCGCGACATGCAACACCCCAGCACTGTTCAAAATCCTACCGCAGACCATGTCCTCACACCATATGTTGTGAAGAGGTTTTGGGGGTGGGGGGCGGTGGGGCTGAAAGAAAAGCCACTTGTACGCCTGGCTTCTTAGGGAGGCCTGCGTCTGTCACCCGCCATACACAGAAAAACTCAGAGGCAGGCGGACAGGTGCTCCATGTGCCTCTCTAGGTCTCTGGGGTGGTGGTCATGGAAGATTAAGGGGGGTGTAAAAGGCTGTAATACGATCCAGCACCTGTCAGACACATGCCTCAAAGCCGCTCTGTGCTCCACATTTCAAACTCTCAGGGCGTAGGTACCATTCATGCTCACTATGGCAGCAGCAGCATGGACACAGGAGGGACTTCCCAGTGTCCTCCTTAGGTCTTGGAACATGATGCGACATGTCAGTGATGGACCCCAAGATTTGTCATTCAGACTCAGTGAGACCTTACAGAGGGGGTAGTTTTGAGTTCACCGACCTCTAAAACCACCAAAGAGTTCTTATTTTGTCTTTGTCCCTGGGGACTGTCCTGGGATTTCCATGAAGCGCACATGCTTCAATGTCACATACTGTATTAGGCTGCATCTACTGATTACTTCCATTATATATTCATCTGCAGGTTCACTGTTTACTGGGTTTAATGCATTTTACATGAGTAAAGCCTAAAACAAACCAACTCCACTTAACTCATTAAAAAGAGAATATATTTTTATGAAATGAAACATTAACGTTCAGTTGTGCCGTTTCAACAACACAAATTTCATGTCATTATGAAGTGTCTTCTGTTTAAGCAGATATTTGCCAACAAGACTGCTCATAAGATGAGATGAGTCAGGGATTTGGCTGGTTTACCACCTCCACACATCAATTTCCTGCAGTGAACACTGTAATCGATTCATCACATAGTTTAAAAAATGTCAGAAAACAGTGAAACTGCACATCACAGTTCTTCAAGGTGTATTACTGGTTTTGTCTGAACCCCCAAAATATTCAAATAACACCAATATAAAAACTGAAAATCTTTACTTGAAGGAAGTTAAATCTAGCCAATGTTTGATGGATAAATTACTGTAATAATTAATGGTTTTAAAGCTGTCATTGATTGATTTTCTTTGCACTGGCAAACCAATTAATCGTCTTTGATTCAGTCATAGTCATATCTCAACATAGAAATATTGCTGTTTTATTAGTTTGTACAGCTGTAAGAACTGTGTGTCACAACATGTTCACCACACTGCTTTATAAGGTTGACTGGTGTTTCAGTCTTCCACACAGATCTGAGGCTTTGTGTGTAAAATATGAATGGTGGTGAGCTATAGCTCGAGGCGCGATATCTGAGAGCTGCAGGGGGTGACGAGAGTCATTACTGCCGTGAAATGCTCATTAGCTGCTCAGCAGACCATGGCTCCTTGACTCTACCCGGGCTGTTTCTACAACACAGTCACTGCTAGGAAGCCTTCTCAGTAACACGGCCGACTGAGGCAGGTACACGAGTCAAAGGGCTTCTGACAGAAGTTAACAAGGGAGTCACACATTCACCTCTGGAATGCTCTTCTATTATCACAGTTATGTGAATCATCTCCCGGCTCGACAAAATTCAAATATGCTAACAGACCACTTGTGGAATTGCATGTGGTCATAGAAACTGACATGTACTTTCCAGAGGCCCTGTTTGTCAAAGAAATAGTAGCCAAGTGGCGATCCACAGAGCGTAACACAAGAGAACACAACAAGCGCCCACTCCCACTCACTTACCCATACTGCCTCTGGATGAGTGCTGGGTGAATGGGCTGCACTCCGATGGATATGCCTGGAAGATAGGAGGCCGGCTGTCAGACACACACATTTGCATTTACAGAGGAGGACCGGAGAACAATACACAGAGGGCATAGAGAGACACAGGCAAGAGTCCGTTTCAAACCTACCCATAATGCAACAACAAATGTGCAGTAAACAGCAGTAAAAACAAGTGTGTAACTAGGAAAATTAATGTTATTTCATATGTTAATACACAATCTGCTGCATATATGGATCTGCTGTATGGATTGCCTTACTGAATGCAATGGTGAGTTACTACTCAAACATTAAATGGTAGCAAACAATGTCTTTTATCCCTAAAGCAACGCAACATCACAAGCAGAGGTTTGAAAAGGGCTTAAAGAGGTGATTTATTATGCATTTGTTTGTATGTCTGGGCAGGATGAGACGTTCTCCTGACAGCGATGTGATAAGTCCTAGCCACCATTGGTTGAGTAGGATGGAAGCAGCATGATTTTCTGGATTTTATCAATGATTTAACATCTCACCTGTCTGTATGCTACGAGGCTTGGCACCCAGGTAAGCCAGGTTGACGTTGGCCTTCCTGCCGTCGATGATGGGGTTGGGATCCTTGCAGGCTCTCTCGGCTGCCCCTCGGTCTGTCATCGTCACCTGGCGACAGAGTCAGACAGAGTCACAACAAGGTCTCACAAGACAATTAAAAAAAAAAAAAAAAAAAAATCATCTCATATTACAAAGCAGACAGCGGCGCGGCGTCCCCAGCTGGACACACATTTGGGTGAAACATAAACACTTGACACATAAAACAGATTTCAGCGAGTTGGTCTTATCATAAAATTCCCCCCACAGACTTTCCACTGTAAAGATTCTGTTTCTCTGAAGAAGAAAGGAAACTACAAACAAAGCACAATGATAAGCTTTGAAAACTGCCCACAGCAGCAGTAGCCAGCCACTTGTCTGCCACTCAGCCATGGGCAGAGCTGCTGAAATATGGATCTGGGAAGAGCAACAAGGAGCTTATCCAATTAGGGACAAAATATTAAGGAGATTGGTATTAGTCTACCCCTCCTCTCTCCCTCCTGGCATTAGACGAGTCCTTCTGTTTTGATTGCCATGTTTTGCCAACTGGGAGGGTTCAGTCACCCCGGCGTGTGGACCGAGCAGTGAATGTAGGCCATGGCTTGCATTGTTTAAGAGGACGTTTTTAAAAGAGAAGTAGGCTCCTTAATAGTGGAAGGATTCGGAACAAAGCCCACTCCAGGGCCTGTGTTGTGAACACACAGGAAGGAGCGAGGCTGTGTTTACACTGTGAAGAGTCTTGCTGTGGGGGGGTTCTACTAATCTACCTCTGAAGTGTGTTTTTAAAAAAAAAAAAAGAAAAAAAAAAAAGGTGCGCTCAGCTTTGGGGCACCTCCCTCCCCTCCCGCTGCCAGGTACCTATCCAACTGGAACGCTTGGAAACAGAATTAGCAGGTTGCCTCATGCCACACAGAAAGTGCTCAGAGTATAGAGTGCTGATTATTTCACTACCACGGGTATGCATGTCTTGTCCTGGGCAGCACCCACATCACCCTGAGCCTGTCTAACCTGAAACACCAGCCTCTGTGCTCAGCCGTTTGACACCGGCTAGACTCACAGGACAGCTTTCCTCTGGGTTAGAGAGCTGATGGGTAAACACCAAGAGCAATTGTCTTACAATTCTGCCTTTAGAAGTAAACATGCAGACATGACAGTTTTCCATTCCTTCTTTGGCCCGACAGAACATTAGTGCTGATGTGTCTTTCCAAGGTTCTGCTAAATATTTGCATTTCTTGTGCTGCTTCTGTTCTTTGTGTCAAAGAGGGAATGGCAGTCTTTATCTTCCTGGAACAGGATAAGTCACCTATTAGTGATGGTTTAAATCAGACATCACAAGGGACTTGGATATTTTTCATTACAGCAACAGTGGCCAAGGATCAAGTTCTGATTAATGTACAAATAAAGTTCATTCCCCTCTCTTCCCCATGTGCTGAGATCAGATGGCAGTTCAAAGATCATAAACAAGCTGTTTTTTTTTTAACATCATTTTACATCATTGCCTGTGGTGGCTTGGCCTGTCAACAGACTTTTAAAAAATTAAGATCAAAGAGAAATCTAACATAAATTCACATGGTAAGAGAGAGCCTATTTGTTGATTTTGGGATTTCTCTCTCAGCAGTCAAGATATGATATAAATCATGTGCTACAGCCAAGTGCTCCAGTCCGTGGCAATGGAGGGCAGAGTGTGCAAGGTCAATCTCCCCACTGCTCCAAAATAACCATATAAAGCAAGCAAGATGTGCATGCAGTCTCTCTCTGACTCACTCTCACTCTCTCTCTCTCTCTCTCTCTCTCTCTCTTTCTCTCTCTCTCTCTCTCTCTCTCTCTCTCAGCCATAAGTCTGGGCTATTCAGGGGTGACTGGGGGGGAGACTTCATTGGGAGGTTTAGGGGGTTGAGGGGGGTGGGCATCAGACATATGTTGAAATATAATCTTCTTAGTTACCCATCAACTTGTGTGATCCCTCATCCTCATTAGGCTAAAATAACAGCCAGTCAGGCGAAAAAAACAGAGATCCTGTGCAATTGTGCGTTTAAGCCTCAGCGGGGGGATTTCCTTTGACATGTATCTCAATTATTACATGCAGCAGATAACCAGTATTTATACTTAGTCATACACACGTGTAGATAAAATGGGGAGACATAAGGGAGACATTAGCGCATACAAAGGTGATTGTCATGCAGAAGAGGATCACTTTGAGCATGTTTTAATGACAATCGCCACGAACTGAGCTGTATGGCGGAAATAAAGCGAATAACTGAATGGTAATGAGACTTAATAATGTTAAAAGTTGTGAATGTGAGCAGCGTGTGTCTCATGGTGCAAGACTGACTTGTTTGTACTTACAAAGCCGTATCCTCTGGATTTACCGGTCTGTCTGTCCGTTATCACCACAGCCTCGTCAATGTCCCCAAAAGCCTCGAAGTATTTTCTCAGAGAGGCATCGTTCGTGTGGTACGGCAGCCCGCCCACAAAGATTTTGGTAAAGGTAGTGTCTTTCTGAAGCGGTGTGGGATGCATGACTTCCAGGGCTCCGTTCATGAACTGATGCAGAAGCATTGGTCAGCCGGAGAGAAGACCGGAGGCTCACTCAGCAGTACACTAAGCGCCTAGCAGCGTCCCAGCATCAGTGAAAACAACACTCAGTATAGACACTATAGAGATAGAGACTTTTCCTCTCGCGCTGTGACCTTCGCTCAAAGTTGCAGCAACCTGATGACATCTACGTCTCACACTGCGTTGCCTCCGCCGGTCGAGTCCAAACTGGCTGCTTCTCAAACGATGTGAGGAAATGTGCTGGGAGATTTTATATGCCATGACCGAGGCCGCGCCCACAAATAACTCTTGACCAATCAGAATAGCCACTGAGTTGCAACTTGGGCAGCGGCTTCTCCCATTGGCTCGCCTCCCCCCGGCCCTTGAGCTGCACCTGCTTTTGTCCTTTACAACACAAAGAAAAAGCCGTACTGTACGGCAGAAAGCCACATGGTGTATTGAAACGCTAATGGGGAAGCAATTGTCTCGGCTTCTGGCCTAATTCACCTTTCTGAAATTTAATAAGCGGCAGGTTAAGTTTGCATATTTTACTCTCACTTCTCTTTCTCACCATGATATTTTAAATACAGCCTGAGGAACAAAGTTTTATCATTCAGTTCAACTACAAATAAACGGGATAGTCGACATCACGCTTCAACTGAATACACAAACAATTGTAGTTCTGAGTTGTGAGTTCTTCCTACTGTACCCTCACAATATGTTCTATTATAGTCTGGAGTAATGTGTTACTGTACAACATGCCATATATAGTAAAACTACCACTACCACATAAAACTACATATTAAACTTCCAAAAAGGGGTTTTAAACCCCTCAAAACCCCTTTTTGGAAGTTTAATATGACAAATATGGCAAGTCTAATTTATTTCATTACCCTGTCATACAAGCAAATGATTGCAGTTTGCAAAGATTGGAGCAAATGTAACCTGTGTGTGTTATGTTTACTACATTTGGCTACTCACAAACACTGATAACCTCTGTGCAGGGAAGGGCAGACCCAAGGGTTCAGAGCAACAGGTCAGTCCAACAGTGACAGCTGAAACTGTAGAAATGACTCTCCTCATGCTTATAGGTAGACCAGTTAGTCAATCTCTTTTAAGTAATCACGAGTGCGGTCAGCCTGGAGGACTTTCAGTCCAGTTAGTTAAAAGAAACCTGGTGCAGACTAACGGAACAGCAGAGGAGACGCTGGTCTAGAGGAGTGGTACCTGTGTCACCCCATGAAAGTTGAGAGGAGCCGGTGAATTGTGGCAGCTGCTTATCTTCCCGCCCTCGGTGCCTTGCAGTTTCACTGCTAAGTACCAAGGGTCAGGCTAACAGTGAGGTGATACTCTAATGACCTCAATAAAATTTAATTTAACACCTTCTCCTCTATGAACTGGTTCACTTTTCACACATGGCCTTTGTAGCTGCCCATGCTACCTCATTCATATCCTCTTGATAAATCCCCCCATTTCCAGCTGTGTATCCCTGTCAAAAGAACTTAACCTGGATGAAGAACCCCATTGTCCTGCTTTGATCTCATTTGTCCTGTTAGCTCCCAACCACAGATCCTGGTCTTATCTACAGGTACCTGAAGGGCAAAATGCTCACCCTGCTGGTTAACTTGGATTAAAACAAGCAGACAGAAGGGGTCATTGTGACACAGATGCTGTTCAAAGTTTATCATTTTGATTTTGCGATGATTCCAATGTCAGAGACCCACATGATGGAGAGATTTACAGCTGAAATATGAGATAGTGGTCATGGTTTCGCATGCACATTACAGTTCCGTAAACACCCAACAAACATTTTTACAGCATACTTACTCCCTCAAGTTGGAATAAACATGTTCAAATCTAAGAGTATGCACTTTGTTATTTATTTTACATCCCAGTTTCATTAATGGAGCTAAACCACGGAGTAACAGCAAATCAAATGAGAATGAAAAGTCTTTGGACAGCTGTAAAAAAAGAAAATGAGGAGCTGGAACTCATAAAAGAAAAAGACATCAAGATGAATGACAAATAAAGCCCTCCCCTTCTATGATGACCTCTAAGACCAATTGTCACACAGCTGTCATCAACGCCAGGTTGGGTAGGCCCCTCTGATTGGTCCATGCACAGTACACGCAGCACCATGGCATTGGTCCGGGTGTTTGCCGAAAGGAAGGAGTCTGTCTCGAGCGTATACACACACTAAAGCAGCAGGTCTTCCGCATTTCCTCACAAGAGATGCAACTTGGCACGATGAATCTAAAGACAGGAGGGAGCAGTCAGTCACAAAGAACATTTTTCTGAGGTTTTTTTTGTTGTTTATTTCTGAAAGGGGGTTCTCAGCATGTCCCTTTTTGCACAGAATAAACAGCACAAAATCACTCTTCAGCAGACAAAAATAAATCCTTACAAATGATGATCGAGTCATTATAAATGAATGCTTGCATGTGTTCAGTATTCCCTTAATCTTTTCACTGTTATCTTTGTAACTTAAATAAATCCATAAATAGCTTTTTTTTATGTCACTGAACACACTACAAATCCTTACTACTTACTACAGGGTAAGTACTAAATACTGTAAAAAGCCAGCAGGCTTCATCTCCCAAAGAATCCTGACTGTAGAAGTGCAAAGGCAGCTTGTATACACTTGTATACGCAGAGAACACACAAGCCTTCAAAATGACTTCACTCAGGTCGGTGCTGCACCAATCCTTTACACAACGGCTACTTGTAGCAGTACTGAGATCTGAATCATGTCCTCACTGCCCAAATCCATGCATGCGAAGGGGAGCCTCGAAAGGGCCCAGAGCGAGTCAAAAGGTCAGAAGAAGCGGGGCAGCCCTGCCCGGCGACCATGATCTCCAGGTTTACAGACAGTGGCTGCCCTTCTCTCACCATTTCTTGTTCCGAGGCTTCAGCTCCTCGGCAGCATTCCTCAGGAAGATGTAGTTCTTTTTCTGGGGGTTGTAGTACTCATGGCCCTGAGTGATACAGCGTGGCATCAGTGACGGCAAAGCAGGAATACTTTGGAGCACAATTATGAGTAGAGACCAGAATGAACTTTGTAAACTACAGTAGTAGAGCACAAACACCTGTTCACAACTTCTATAAAGATTTTACACCTCCTACCTTCGACCAGTCGTAACTGGAAGCATACGCAAAGATGTTGCCATTGTGGTTGAAGCAGCAGGCTGTAATGGGCTGGTCGAGCTGCTCTGACGTCTTCAACTTGGTGCGGGCGTCTTTGTCCCAGAAGCTAAAGCGCCCGTCTGAGCCCACAGTAGCCAGTGTGCCGTGGACAGGATGGAAGGAGATAGCATTCACCTGATGGAATACGGAAATTAGCAGGTGACACGTGGAAAAAAGAACCACTAGGCTGGTTGACGGGTCACAGTGACTATATTATAAATCAATGAATCTGTGAAGTAATACACAAGGGCTGAAAATCAACTGACATTATAAGTCCAACAGAAATCCAAGAGGGAATCATGCTATTATCAAAAGGAGATACCGACATAGGTGTATTTAAAAAAGCAATTTACATTAATTGATGTTAGTGTTATTAATTTTTACATTAATACTGATTTCAGATACTGAACACTGCACTAAATAAAACACTATTAACTGAACCTTTTCACTGCAGACATGACACATCATTGCAGGTAAAGCACATGTGTAAATTAATTCAATTACTTTTAGTTGCAGTTATGCCAGTTGAAGGTCATCCAGTATTACTGTCATTAGTCCTACCTGTGTTTTTCCTGCTATGACAAGGAGAATGTCTGCTGTGAAAAAGTTTATTTTTAGCAAGCTGCATCAAAACTCTTTGCAATAAAATCCACAAACTTGCATAATTTGTCTTTGATCTGAAAAAAAAAAAAAAAAAAAGACATACTGGTGCAAGAACTTACAGCATAGATGTCCTGTGGAGTGGTTGTGTTGGTTCCGTTGGACCTGTGGCACTTGAACGTGAAGTTGTCTTTGGCTCTAAGAGACATCAGCAAACACACATGTGTCATGTTTTGCCTCTGGCTTTTAACAGTAAGGGCAGTGCCTTTTTTAATTTTGTAGTGATAGTAATAAAGTGTTAATATTTGCACTTTAATGTACTAAAGAAACCCCTGTAGTGACTGATAAGACTGTATAAAATTGATTGTTTTAAGACACTCACGGGTTTGGAGGGTTGATATAGTGGATGGCCACTCGGCCCTCAATGCTTCCCAGTGCAAAGCCTGTGGGCTTATTCTGCTTGTCCTTGAATATGGCCACACAGCGGTGCTGCCAAGACCACGTCAAAAATGTACATCAGATCAAAAGGCCACAGTGTATGAAAAATGAAATATTTATATTTTCAAAATATTACATTATAGTTTCTAAAATTGGCTTCATTCTCATTGTTAAAGAAAATGAATCTGGTTATACATGCTGTATAGAGAGATACAATTAAAATATAATAGTTAGTGACACGTTGTATTCACCTGATGTTTGAGAGGAGAGTCTATTCTACGAAATTCCGAGGGCTGGTTCTCCAACTGATACACTATCAGGCCTCTCTCGGCTGTGGCAACCACAGCCATGGGGTAAACCTACATATCAGGGTCAGGAAGGTGAAAAAAGGGAAAAAAATGATTAATCAATCAGCTGATCAGCAAGCATTAAAATACATGTCATAAAACCCTAAAACCACTTACAACATCTGCACAATAGCATCTCTCTGGCATCTGCAGAGACATCATGGGATTGGGAGAGCGGGTGTCCCAGAACTGAAGAGAAAAAAAGACAAGCTGTCATTTTCCTCAGTGCTACATTAATCACTGCAAAGTGTGACATGCCAATCACTGAATAATTGCTTATGCATGGTTATATGGCAGCAGAGTTCCCACACCCACATCAAATTCAAGCTCTTTTCAATGACTTTCCACACCAAATTCCCTCACATTCAAGGCCCCAACACAGCATAGTTTGAGGAGGACACGGATTAAGGTTAATTACTGAGAACACCACACTAAGAGTTTTTATAATGCGGACTAGCAGGTTTTACCGAAGCTCACATACAACAATTGAAAAGAGATTGATTGTTGTGAACACTTCTGAATTGTGCTGTGTTACAGTGATGGTCTCTCTATGTGGTCTCTTGCCTTCTCCTTCACAGCACAGCAAAACAATATATTGTGTAAGTTGAGCCAGAGAGACAGAGACTTATTTAAAGGTTGAAGAGCTGAGAGACAGCCGGAGACACTGCCCTATATACCCCATATAATAACCCTGTCTACTAATGTTAAGTAAAAACAAAAAATTCAAATAAACTTTAATTTCTATTTTTGCACACAATATTGAAATTCAAGCACTTTCAATGACTTGTCAATTTGTCCATTTTCAACAACATACGAGGCCTTGTTTTTTTTTCTCTAAAATGTACAAACTTTAAGGGATTTCAAGGACCCATGGGAACCCCGTGTCAGTGTCTACACAAGCATATAAGGAATAAAGACTAACTGACAACAGACTGACTGGGTGCTGATGAATTTGATGAGTCAGACTTTCTGAAAGCTGTTTTATTTCCTAATCTGGCCTCAATTACCACAAGAAAACAAAAGAGTAGTCAGTCTGGTAATTAAAAAAAAACAAACACTCTGTACCTCCCCAAAACAGTTCTTGTCCTTTCTCACTAGCTTGTGATTCTAAACATGATATATTCCTTGTCTTTTTTGTCGTTTTCTTGCTATGGAACCTCCCCATGAGCTGTGTCCTTAATACAGATTGAATGAATTAATGTTGATGTAATGTGCCGTACCTTCAGTGTTTTGTCCCAGCTGCCAGTCATGATACAGCTGTAGTTAGGGGCTTTTATCCAGTGGATTGCTTTGATTGGACCATCGTGCTGTGAAGAGAAATGGTGAGAGATCTTAACTGAATTTATCTTTATCTTTCTTGTGACCACATAGTTGATTCGAGGGCTCTCATCCAACCTGTGCAATCTGCATCGCTTGATTGCTGTTAAGATCCCACATCTTGGCTGTCTTGTCACAGGAAGCAGTGAACACTTTACTCCCATCCTGGTTAAAGAGAACAGCACATCATAAATGATTCTATGACCCAGCACCCAGCATTTACTGCATGGATGAAACTACTCCGCAGGATGAGACTTACATCACTCCAGCATGCATCCAGCACCGGACCTGTGTGCATTTGCTGGGCTTTAGGGACAGTCTGTCCATTGTCTTGCACCTCCCAGCACCTGACCTGAGTGTCAGAAGATACAACAGTTACACTGTGTAAACTTGTGAGCATGCTACAAACATATTTTATGCAGAAGTAGTCCTTTGTAGAAGAGAATCCTGGTGAAGGCATCCCTCAGCCTCTCAACCTCACTGAAATCCCATATTAAAATAACAACTGATTATGTTTCACTAAATACACTAGATTTCACTGAGCACCATTTTATGACTGCATAACTAACTCACATCATTGGCCCAGGATCCCCCAATGAGGAAGTTCCCTGGCATGGTGGGTGGACTGAAAGCCAGACAGCTGATACTGTCATCTGGAGGGGAAGTCACTTCAACATCCTGTGAGACAAGTTAGGAACATCAGCAACAAAGGAGAAACATAAAGCTGTCCGATAAAAAGGTGAAGGCACCGTTTTCAGCGAGCCACCATAACAAATTATAAGAAACCACGTCAAATATTTTTCTCCTGTAGTTCTCCACCTTACCTTCATTGGATTATGACTGTCTGTTGTTGTGCTTCCAAAGACACCGGTCCCTCCTGTTCCAAACCCGGAGCTCGTCCCAAATAAGCTCATAGTGCTTTAAAGTTTTTCCTAATGAACACCTGGGACAAGACAGAGGTACGGGGTGATTCACAAACGATAGACCACATTGCCTGTAGCTTTTGGATCCATCCACATTGTGAGAAGCCACATCGTGTTCACGGGTAACATGCAGTAGGTGATAAAAAAACAAACTGGATGTGGCGTTGAATCAAACACTGTATGTGACGCTGGGTAGCAGCATTAGGTTGGGCTATATAACTGATACTGCCAGACCTTTAGCATGGCACTCACATAAGTATTTTCACACTCATGATATAGGTTAGACATCACAGAGGTTAACTCGAGTAACGTAGACACATACATCTGACACTTGACAGGACGCAGCTCGGCAGCTAACGTTAACGCTAACTCCGTTAATGACCGTTGCTAGCCTCTACACACCAGCGGTTAGCTCGCGTGTTAACATGAGCATGTGTGGGCAGTTGAACCGTGAATTATATCTAAAATACATCTAACCTCACGTGCTAATAATTGAATCGTTGTGTGGATCAGAAAATGTAGATAATTGAATCCTAGCTAACGTTAGCTAAGACCGTTTCTGAGACCATCAACCGGGATAACTTCCCCGTGCAGCAACATTTTTTGGACATTACATCTAAACACCGCAGCATCTGTAACACCGCCTCATAACAACATCAAAACACATACCCCAGATTTGTTTTTGGCTGTGGCTGTAGTTAAAGCGGTAACGCCGAAAACGCCAAAACTATTTGGCTCAGGAAAAATGTGGCGCTTGTTTCACGCTACGTCGCAGTTTGATGACGTAACAGGTCCGCTAAAAGCACACTTTCATGAAGTAACGCTTGGAGGCAGTGCATGACAAAAAGTGACTTAACTGTTCTGTGGAAAGCAGCGGGGGAGTGTGTGAAGCTGCATTCAGGGTAAGTACAGTCTCTCGTCTATTGCCATCGTATCCCAGCAGGCTACACTGAGAGAAAAATGTAGACGATTATCATGGGTCTCTTTGGACAAACCCACTGTCACCTCCATTAGTAGGCTACCGTATCTGTCTCACACAAGTACCTCTCACTAGTGGAGCGCACATACAGTTCAATGTTTTTAGTATTACAGATGCATTAACAAGAGGTTGGTTTAGTTGGTTGAGAAGATGGAGTTATTCTACTTTACATAGTTTTCAGATAAATACAGTGGACTGTAATATTTCCACCTGAAATGTAGAAGCAGAAGTAGTAGGCCTATACATAATGTATAAAGAAGAGGTATAAAGCAACATTAACTGCAAGACCTCAAAATTGTACTTAATTATTCATGTGCTTATGTACTTTCCAACACCCATAATAACATGCCTGTATTCCTTTTTATAGCCTACTTAAATTTAGATTCTGCCTGCATGGACCAGCATGGACACATAGTCTGATTGAAAAGGAGCTTGAATACAAAATAAAAATCAGGTTGATCAACAAGCTGTGTATATGATAAAAAGTTTTGGTGGAGGATTAATAGCAACGTTTCACAGTTTAATAGTAAAACAGGCCCTAATATATGGATAAAACAACCCAATCTCAGTGCTTCTTATTCATCTGTTGCATTATGTGCATTAAAATAATATGACACACAGTATGGTTGTAGCTCCAATACATTAAATTATAAGACTGTCAGTTGGGAGACATGTTGAGATGCATCCACCCCGCTTAAGAGTCCTTGAGCAAAGCTGAGTTTTACAGTCTTAAATAGTTACTGTTAAAGAGGGAGTAAGGTTTACAAATGTTAATGTTTGTAGTGGACAGGGAGGACTTTTGAGTTTATATGGGTTTCAAGGGATGAGTCATGTAAATTGACTTCTGCTGAGAAAATGAATTACCTTTTTGTTGGTTAATTTTAGTTTGAATGAATCTGTTTATCCAGTGGTTCCCTTTATACAAAGAGAGGAGTTGAAAATAGAAGCTGAGAAACAGAAAAGCACACTAGTAAAAGGCCATTTCAGTTTGGTGGCTATGACACATTAACCTCTTCCCTTGATTTTAGTGTGCTGATCCAGTCACCGCTGTCCTCAAACAAGCAGATGTATCTGTACTTGTGTGATCCTTCCTTTGTCATTCATCGCCCGCCCTCCACCCCCATTACCTCTCTATTATAGCAGCCGCAGTGGAGTACCTTATCCATTGTTGTAGTAATTCATAGGGGCCACTGGCATGTCCCTTCATGTACCTGGGCTGCTACTGCTGATCACTCCCTTCAACAATTAGGGTGGGCTTGACTTTATTGTTTGAGTTCAAAGGTGTCTGTGTTGAAGAAGGGATTAGTGGATTTCCGCTCTTTACCTTCAGACTGATCATTTAGTGTTGAAGTATCTCCATGTGCACAGTGTGGGGGCACTGTGCCAATAAATTTAAACTGCAGGTCTGTTATAAGCAAAATACCATGCGATGCGAAAATAAGTACACATGACCTTTGATGGTAGGACTGAAGAACTGTGGTCACAACAGAGAGAAACTGGCTGCCAGACTTACAGAGGAGACAGATTTCCAGGGAAAAGATATGCTTACCTAATTAGTCTCACTCTCATCAATGGCCAAAGAGCCCTTTAAAAAACAATGGATGGAGTGATGGGAGACCCCACCCTTCTTATTACCAAGATAGAGAAATGCACTTCATGAAAGGACACTGATCCATTCTCGCTCTACTTTTCATTGCCTCACTCCCACACGCTGCCCCAGTCTCCCCAGTCTTGGTTTATCCCATTCTGGACCCTTCCTGCCCCTCCCCTGACACAGCCTCAATAAAATCCATTCCCAAGTTGCCATCTAGAAGAGCGCAGGGCAGTATGAGACAGTGCGCAACGGCAGAGGATGAGGGAGTGATATTCCGAGTTGATAGAGGGTAGTGTGTTTTACTTCCCCACATGAAGGAGGACTCTTTAACAAAAGAACCACATCTCCAGTCTTATCTTTCGACTTGTTGAAGGCGCGCGTAAAATTTGGGCAAAAATGGTGACAAGCGCCTTGCCGACAATAATGACCCTCTTGTCCTGGTGTTACTGCGTGTTGTCCACGCAGGTCGCCTTCTCCAACTTTTCCATGGACAACGAGGTGCGCTCCAGCTTCATCCAGCGGCGGCTGCGGAGCCAGGAGCGCAGGGACATGCAGCGGGAGATTCTCTCCATCCTGGGGCTGCCGCAACGTCCGCGGCCGCACTTCCACACCAAACACAACGCTGCCCCGATGTTCATGCTGGACCTGTACAACACTATCTCCACGGACACAGGGCCACAGGGATATTCTTATTACAAGCCCGTTTTACCGACCCAGGCCTCCCCCATGGTGACCCCTCAAGACAGCCGCTTCCTAGATGACGCAGATATGGTGATGAGCTTTGTCAACCTCGGTAAGTTAACTTGACTTTTGGAGGTCATTTCAATTTTTTTTAAATCCTGTGTCTAACTTGCATTAGATAACATAGACACACTGTGTGTGTAGTGGCTCAGAAGCATTATAAAATTTGAATTTATGACTTTTTATTACAACTCCCCTATAAGGACATATAAGGGCTCTGTGATACTCTGAGTGTCAAAATCTGAATCTGCTCCTCCATTATCACCAGTGGCCACAAATTGATACCACAGGGACTGGTTCATAGAAATTTGTAACATTTAAAAAGTTATTTTGTAGTTATAACAGATTTCTTGACAAACTGCAAAACAACAAACAAAGTTCATTATATGTTTTTGTACAGGGGCAGTTTTATCTTTGTTATCTGACTCAATCACCTAAAGAATCATGGGTTTAAATGCTTTGTACTTTGTTGCAGTGTAGTGCCTGTGTAGTACTTGACAACAGAGTGCATTGATTAAGTGTGTGTGTCATTGCGAAAGACTCTGTGTCTCTGACATTGTGGCTTTTAGGTCACTTTCTTTACTTGAAATCAAGCATTATGCATTCCGAGCTGTAAATGTTATGACAACATGCCTGTATCCGATTTCACCAGAATCCCTTCAAAGCTCTGGGGGGCAGGCTTTAGCATGGCTTTGTTTCGCATGACTAGGAATTGAACAGGCATTTCTAAACCCCTGGGGAGTGGGAGACAAGTTGAGTGAGATCAAGATACAAACTGCATCTAAACTCATGTTATTGCTGCAGTAATCTCTGTTATCGCAGGTGTGCACGCATTCCTGCATCTACATCTGTTTGTGTGTTTGTTTGGAGGGTGTAAATCACAGGGGTCACAGGTGAGAGTCTGGGCTCACTCAGACATTATTGAATTTATAAAAAGCAACTCCTGCCTTTGTTTCCCTTGGAGATCCTACCGCAGCTCTGATATCACTATGGTGAAACAAGCAGATGGCACGGTGCCTGTGGCTCTTATCCGGATGTGGTTACATCCAAGACCAACCCTCGCCTCCTTTACAGACCTCTGCTGCCTCAGGGCTTGGATGAGGGTTACAGGTCAGCATGAGGAGAGGAAGTTTGTTCAGATACGTCTCCAAGAAACCTCTAACCATCTGTTTGTTTGCCATTGAGATTGAACTGAAGCCTTTAAATGAGGAGCCATTCAGAGTTATTTTTTCAATCAGCCTATAAACGTGCAGTTAATACTAAACATTTGGAAACTATAAAAAAATCTGAACTGCATCACATAAGATTTTATGTCTTTAGTCGTGAACTTCTAACTGACAGCGTTTCGCTAATGAGATCTGGAAACATTGTTTCTGAAAACCAATAACAGATTTATGTGGTTCCACATCTGAAGACTGATTATAAATAGGAAGGAGGAAAAAAAAAGGACACAACGAGTGTGTATTATTTCTCTCTCAAGCCACCACGGCCTCCTGTGCTGATGATTGGCAGAGTTTTTAGTTCATGCTCTCACATTGTGCTGGAGTAGATCTATCTTGGTGGTCCCTGGATGATCGCTTCAAGACCCAACTGGATTGTTTCCTTTCCAAAGACCACAGCTTCCAGTGTGAGGGAGAGTTGCTGTAGTGCTCCCAGTGTACTCCAGGTATATAGTGCAGGTGGACAGTGGTTTAAGTTGCTTATTTTAAATAAATCAGCCGCATTTACTTCATCTTTAAATTAAATTAATTACGTTAGAAGTAAAGTTAAAAGGAAGTATTCAGCCCCTCTCTATCATTTGTTAGATAGTGTTTTTAGAGGTTGTGCAGTCATATTGTAAAGTCTACACACACACTCTGTATATCACATCACTGTGCACATGCTCATACATGTACGCGGCTGCATATGTTTACTGCTGTTGGAATGCCAAACCACAGGTTGTGCTCCAGAATCACAGGAAAAAGCATTAGTCTCATTGTCATGCAACATTACACAATGCAGCTGCTATTGCACTGCACATTTGCAGTTTCTATTGTACAGTTGTTTATACAGAAAGGGATTGAACGCACAGCTGAGGCCTGACCTTGCTGTCAGTCTTATCAGTCGTAGCTGTTCTGCAGCCCTCTCTCACTCTCTGCTCTGCTACTCCTCACGACGGCCTCCTTGTTTACCGCTGCTGAAGTCTTTGCCTGGAGATGGGTACACATGCGTTCAGTATGGGCTTTTTTTTTGCATTGAACACAGCACACCTGCAGAGCATGGGAAAAGGCTTAATGACCAGAAATGTCACTGGCTTTCATTAAAAAAAAAAAAGGGAGTGCAAAATGCTCTCAAACAGTTGGAAGAATGACCGCTTCACCGAAGAACAGAGGGAGTATTGTGTTTTTGAGAGCGAGCAGGAAGAAATGTGTTTGTCCTGCTAAGCTGATCTGTAGGTAGCATAAGGAGATCATATGAAGAATTTATTTTACCCCGCCAGAAAATCTCATTAACCTTCTCATTATTTGTACATTCGTCTGCAAAATAATTGCTTTCTTTTTTACTCCAGTTGTAATTGCACGGCCGCCCTTGATGGACTTCCTTTCAGCCCTTTGCTCTGCATTCTGCAGCAGGTTTATGAAATGGTGCAAAATTTATTCATCAAAAGCCTTTTTGGTGGTTCTAATAATCTGCCACGCACCAGCTTATAGGGTGTTAAATATGCACACGTTCAATGCCTACCAATGAATGGCCAGAATAATATTTACCACAAACTTGAATAAATTAAACATCATACACATGACAAATGAATAGACAAATGCACAACAATAATATAAACTTAAAACAATTATTATTGTTTCTGTGCAGACATCGTGATGCATCCTATAACCACCCACACCTGTTTGTAAAGAAAGCTCCCACTTACTATAAAACTGCAGTAGGTTAATGATAGCTCCATGGCTTTGTGGCCCTGCAGTGTCAGGAAAGCTGAAGTGTTGAAATGCCTCCCAGAAGGAACTTTGCATATCTGAGGTCTGATCTTTGCAGCTAATGGTCTCTAACGTAAACACACCAAGTCCTTACAAGCAATTATTGCTTTCATAAAAACACCCCTCGTTCCCTCCCAGCATTTAATTGCGGTCAAACAAATGACTCGCAGGGTTCAGAATGCACCGCTCTTAACAACGAATGGCTTGTGTGTGTTATTGTGTCGTTAGAAGTGTTTTTAGAAGACTTTGAGTGTGTGTGTGTGTGTGTGTGTTGTGTGTGTGTGTGTGAGTGTGTGTGTGTGTGTGTGTGTGTGTGTGTGTGTGTGTGTGTGTGTGTGTGTGTGTGTGTGTGTGTGTGTGTGAGTGCTTTTGTGGAAAAAAAAGTTATGTTTCTAGTGTTGGGGTACTGTGTGTATGGGTGTCTGCACACTCAAACAATGGCGGACCGTCAGGAGGAAGGCAGGGTGATGTCATGATGATGTCAGGGTGTATGCCACTGGGCAGGATGTGTTTAAAGTGGCTAATCGCTGCTCTGCACACACCTTCACAGAGACCTCCACTGCTCTTTCCAAGGACAAACACATTGACTAACACTGTAAAAACACGACACTGGAAAGCTTCAGGGAGCTTTGGGGTCTTTCTGACCAGCGCTCTTCTGGAAAATCTGAGTGTTGAGAGCTTCAGCTGGATCAGGGCGGGGTGGAAACCCCACTGTGCCACCCGCTACTGCTGCTTCACCGTATCCTCTACAATCAGAATGAAATCACTGGACCGTAATACATGGCAGAATGATCAGGGACGTGTGGGTGGTACAGGCTCTGGTAGTTAAGTCGCACATGAATTGGTGTGGCTCTCTATACTTTACGTGAGTGTGTTTGTAAAAGCACACTGGCTGCTGTGGTTTTCCGGGCAGTGCCTTAACAGGCCTTTTCTTGTGGTCAGCACATGTGTGCAGTTTAAACAGGGAGCCAAACTCAGCCCTGAGTACGTTTTTACTCCCCCACATTGGCATGTATGGCAGACTCGACTTAAGTGATGTTTAGATCAATCACTTCCCTCACGGAGGCCGGATTTTTCCTGTTTCTAACGGTGCTTCAGAGATGTGGGCAGAGCGACACACATCAGAGAATCCTTCGACTCGGCGACAGTTTTGACAGATATTGCAGCCACTGACTGGTTTACCATCTGATTGTACTCAGCGGTTTGCTTTTTCCACACATGTACAAACTTTCCCTGTGAGGCTCAGAGATATTATTTTACTGTGTGTGTGGGGAGAAAACAGTCAACCATTAATCACGCTTGTATCACAGTTGGGTAGAGTACAGTTTGAGAATTTGATGAAAAGTAAGCCTCAATCACACGTTGATTTACAGCCTCTGACCTCTGTGTCACCGTCAGAAAACCACCTGTTCTTCAGATCTGCTCTTTATATCCTCTTCTCTTTCCTCTCCTTGTAGTTGATCAGGATCAGGATCTCCTCTACCAGCAGCACCGAAGGGAATTTCGTTTTGACCTTTCACGTATTCCAGAGGGAGAGGCCGTCACCGCAGCAGAGTTCAGGATTTACACGGATTTCATCCAGGAACGCTACGAGAATGAGACATTCAGAGTCAGCGTCTACCAGGTCCTGCAGGAGCCTCCAAATAGGTATGGGTGTTTTATTTTCAGCTCTCAGTCGTTTTACCATTCCTCTGTTATTATTTCTCCCTTGGTTTGCTTGATCTTGTTTCATGTGTGTCACCTTGATCTAGTGTTTCTGGACATTTAGTATCAAATTGGCCAAATTATTGAAAACGTATTTTCTCACTTATCTTTAATGGTATCTAGCAATGCGGATAGTTTTGGTTTTATTTGAGTAGATTGTGAGATACGACCCGAATATGATGGAGGTCGTTTGTATGTGGTGCTCACAGCCTTGAAAAATGACATTCAAAAAACCAGCAACTTGACTTTCCAGAAGCAGTGTCCCCATTACTCTGGATAATTCACAGAGCAAACTGTCAGTGCTTTTTATTAGGACTATGTCTTTCATAGAAAGTAGTTCTGCTGTTCAGAGAGAGGTATGTGGCTTATCCTGCTTGTAGGACACATCGCTGGTGAATTTTTAACCATGCGAGTGTTGTGACTGTGGATGGTTATGTCAGTCTGTTGGTAACGGTCCACTCCCTTGGTCCAGACTGAAATATCTCAACAATTATTTGCTGAATTGCCATGAAATTTCCTCATAACACCACCATGAAGCTGACATTTTAATTTGTCCAAGACTTTGATTGGACAAATGAACAAATACTGAGCCTGACCTAATGACATTCCCATCAGCCTCAGCTGTAATTTTTGTCGAGTGCTAACCAGCAAATGTTAGCATGCTAACATGCTATATGAAGATGGTGAACATGATAAATATTATACCTACTTAACAGCAGCATGTTAGTGTGCTGATGTTTAGCTCAAAGCACCATTGTGCCTACGTACAGCCTCACAGAGCTGCTAGCGTAGCAGTAGCATCTCAGATATGTTTAAATGTCATTTTTCAGTCACTATAAACTTATGAAATTATGTTTTTCTCCGTTATATTTGGTTGGTGGCAGAAACCTGAGCATTTGAAACCAGCTTAAAATGAAATAATTAAAACTCTCCTCGTGGCTGCATATCACTGTAGTTAAGTGAGAAGATGTGTTTTTGTAATTTAGGTGAAATGACCCTTTAAAGCAAGCAAGTCTTCATGTTAGCTGGATGTGTCATATGATTATCCACTTATGCTAGTGACATGGTAAGAGTAGCGCGGCTGTGTTTAAATAAACAAATTATGCCACTCTGTGAAAGCTGGTTGTTAAGCTGCTGCTACGTGCACACAGATCTGTCGCGTCTGTCTACATTTCCCCACAGGTTATTTCTGCTGATGCTAGTGTCAGCACTGTGGTTGTTTACACAGACATTAGTGTCAGTGACAGAAACAGTGGTTCTCTCCAGAGCAAGTTTACCCTCAAACAGTCACAACAGTGCAGTCCCCGGGAGACCTGCATTTATAATGCGCGGCTCCGACCACAAATAACACTCTCAAGCCTCAAGACGTCATTTCACTCTCTGTTACACAGGTGGTTATTCCCCCATGTATCTGTCTGTAGGTCTGTTTTATCTGTCAGTCTGCCAGTTTCTGTATCACTCTCACCCCGTGTTCTTGTTTCAAAAACATCTGAAAATCTGAAACATGACAGATCCTCTGTTGAAGAATAGTTATACTTCCTCCTCTTCCTCATAAATCAAAGCTCCGCCATCCAGCCACATTATAGAGTCTCTGCACCACATCAACCCGCCTCAGCCTGACGGGGGACGTCAGTGAGCAGAAGGAATCAGCAGATTTAAGTCTTTCATCGTGACTGCGGAGCTTACGATGGTGTTAAGGGCAACCCCATTGTCATTCACAGAAACACAGAGGCCGCTCCATTCAGACGAGCAGGCAGCAGGACTACAAGACAGACGTCTGCCTGAGAGCCTGTAAACAAAGCTATTGTTTGTGAAATCTGCCCTTTAGACGACACATCTGCGTAGGATTCTTCTTCTTGGATGTTAAGAAAGTGCTTGTTTGTTAAAGGGAGAATACATGGTTCAGGCTGTTTGCTCTTGAGGGAAATCCCTCTCAGATTTAATTTACATCTGATGAACAGTGATGAGATTGTAGCACCTTTTATGTAGAACCGAACACATAAGTGGACAAGTTAATATAAATGTAACTAAAATGATCATGTTTAACATTTGAGTCCTTTGCAGTTAATGGCTGTCAGAAGTCTACAACAGAGATTTGAAAACATCTGGTATTTTCCGTGGCGATGCTCTAACCTGTACGGCAGCCATATTCAATTCTTCCTTGTTTTGGCTCCAGCCTGGTCTTTAGCAAATAAAACACACTCTGAGGTCAGGCGTCTGACTCCCAATGTTTGGCCATAAAACTTCTGTGTTGCCATTAATGTATTATTTTCCTTCTGCTTTGTCTGAAAACCGGAGGAATGTGTATAAAATGGTTATGATTCCTGCACAGTTTTCCCAGTGTGGATGTAAATACCTTCAAACACAAGGCTGAAAGTTCTTTAATCTCAGAGTTGTTGTTTCACTTCAAATCAAATCTGCTGATGTATTCAGCCAAAACAACATAGAACAAGTTGTCCTAATCCTGTCTTTCTACACTGCAGATATTACAGGACCACACATGTAGTTTGGGATTCTTAGCCTATTACATACTCATTTTATATAATTTGCATGACAGCTACCTATTTTGCTAAGCAGATCACATGTCTTCAGATTGTTTTCATAACTTCCAGACAGACATTGGATTCCATTAATTTCACAAAGGACTGAATTCAGTGCACAGGAACTTGAAAACAAGAGATGCTGCATGCAGAGATGGTTGAAAGTCTGTTGCTTTCAAGGAAACTTCAATGAATCTGAGATTTGAGTTTATACCAGAAAATCACTTCATCAGATACCTTGAAATGTACATCTGCCTCAACAATAAAGGTATATTGTTCTCTTCCCAGTGAAGTGGAGCTGTTGCTGCTGGACCAGCGAGAGGTTTGGGCTGCAGAGGAGGGCTGGCTGGTTTATGACCTGACCACCACCAGTAACCTCTGGCTGGTCAACCCCGAGCAGAACCTTGGACTGCACCTGGTTTTGGAGGACAACCACGGTCAGTTGCTGCCATACAGTCACGGGTTGGCATACATTGAAGCCGCAACAGTCTAAAGACTACAGTCTTTGTCTAAAGTAATGATTTATGGTTTTGATGAATGCTCTTTGAATCCTGTGGTTAAAAGCGACACCACATATTGAGTAAATCTCTGTAGAGACTCCTTAAAGTCTCCTAGAGTTTAAGTTACAGTTGTGGTTGTTGTGGTCGCATTAGGATGAACAAATGATTGTTTAGTAGAAACTCAGATGTGTGTTGTTGTCATATTCAGTGGTTTGTTGTTTTCTTTCCCCTGACTCCCCCTGTAGGACAGAGGAGGAATCCCCAACTGGCGGGGCTGGTGACGGGGAGTGGGCCCCAGGACAAACAGCCCTTCATGGTTGTCTTCTTCAAAGCCAGTGAGGTGCATTTCCGCAGCATCCGCTCTGCCCATGGCCACAAAGGTCGGCAGTCCAATCGCTCCAAACCTCAGAGGACTGTTCAGGATACACTAAAGGCAGTGGAGGCTGCAACAGGTGTCTGGACGCTTAAAGTCTCACCATCATAGAACAATAATGATTTTGACCTCCACGGCTATGATACATTTTACATGCTTTTAATACATTTGTGTCTACTCATTCACTTCCAGATAACCTTGGCATGTCTAAAGAGGGATGCAAAAAACATGAGCTCTATGTCAGTTTCAGAGATTTGGGATGGCAGGTACAAATTTGAATTTTCATTTTATTGAATTCTGATTTCATTTGCCTAACTTCATTTCCTTTCCAGTGAAGTGACAGTTAATTGACCTTTGCCTGTGGTTTTACTCTGATCAGGACTGGATCATAGCACCAGAGGGGTACGCAGCATACTACTGCGAAGGGGAATGTGCTTTCCCTCTCAACTCCTACATGAATGCCACTAATCACGCTATTGTGCAAACTCTGGTAAGTCCCAAACAGCCCCTAATGAATTGCACTTTCACTGCAACCTCCACTTTCTGTGAGGACTGATTTATGCCTCTTCTAACCACAGGTGCACTTTATCAACCCGGAGACGGTGCCCAAGCCCTGCTGTGCCCCAACGCAGCTCCATGGCATCTCGGTGCTCTACTTCGACGACAGCTCCAACGTCATTCTCAAGAAGTACCGTAACATGGTGGTCAGGGCCTGCGGCTGTCACTGATCACTTGTTCCCCCCCCCCCCTATGAGTTTTGCAAATCTGGAGGGAGGCTTAAAAAGGCAGAGGTGGAGGAAGCAGAGACAAGACGATTGACTGCCTGGTCACAAGGGAGCTCCTGCCACAGAATAAGTTTTATTCTGGGAGACTGTTTTTATGATCGGCAGCTGAGCCGCCCATGCAGTATTAACCACTACCGCAGCCCGATCACAACTATTGGTCACAGAGAAAGACTGAACAAAGGATTTCCTTAGTTTCCTTTTAGTGTGATGAGAAAAAGTGCATTAAAAGGACTCAGTATGGAGGTACTTCAGAGGCTAAAACAAAACATGGATTTCTAAAGACGTAATGTAAAAAAGTTTCAACCATTTTCCCCATTTCCAGAGATCATATGATGTACTACACGTAACTGCAGTTCAATTCTCTTTTGACTTCAGGCACGAGAATATAAAATGTTGCCTGGGTAGAAATGTGCATTCGATAACGCCTTACACAGCCCATAAAACTTTAAATCTCCACCTTCCTGTTGAACCACTGCACCTTGTCTTTTGGAACAGCTGGATGAACTTCCTGATCAGAAAAAGTGTTCTGCAGCAAACCTCACTGGTGTTGAAGTGGTTGTTAGGAAGGCCAGTTGGACCAGGTCAGGTGTAAGACATCTGGCAGCGTGTGTGTGTGTTTGTGTGTGTGTGTGTGTGTGTGTGTGGGCGTGCGTGCGTGCGTGCGTGCGTGCGTGTGTGTGTGTGTGTGTGTGTGTGTGTGTGTGTGTGTGTGTGTGCGTGCGTGTGTGTGCGCTGCTGCTGATGTGGACGAACTCAGTGGAGAATGACAGCCAAGACTGTTAATAACAGTGTGTGGGATTGAAAGCTCTGGCTGTTGGACCTGGTTTCCTGGTGCAGACATATATCACCAGGCCTGTGAAAGGCATACAGTCTGCAAGATGTCAGTGATTCATCTTTATGACGTGGCCATCAGGGTGTGCACCATCACCCCCGACTGCAGCTGCCTTCTTGGAGTCGGAGCAGAGCTGCAGGTGATCAAACAGAGGCTGTAATTTCCTTTTGTCAGATATAAGTAGTTGAATAAATGGAAAATGATCAAACAAGAATCAGTGTTTTTACCTGATTTGGCCTCAATGATATTCTTTACAGTGGCATTCAAAGCACCCTCAGCAAAATTGAGCTAATGTTGAGACTTTGGCAACAGTAGTTGTCAAAACAATCTCTCCACAAGGTTCATTTAGTGGTTGTTCTGACGCTTTTGATCATATTACACTGTCTTCCTCAGCAGATTTGAAAATCTATAAGTCCTTGGTCACATTTCCATTTTTCTCCATGTGCTGAAGAAGACTGTGTGATGTGATTCAAAGCAGCTAAATGGACCTCCTGAGGTTTTTTTTTTTTTTTTTTACACCTTTTTCACTTTTTTGTAAAAAAAATATGCACAGGATTTTACACAACAGATTTATTTAACAGTGAGAGAACCATTTCACAAGTTAAAGACCTTATCTGTTGTCAGGTTTACAGCAGGCTGTGACGAAAAGTGTGTGTAACATCACAGTGCTGACACATGATGCTGCACACTGACTCCTGATTGTGCCTTTAAAGTACCTAGAATAGCACAAGCGTCTCCATTCTCCACTAAAATACGCATTAGTACAAAAAGCAAAGCACGTACTTTACATAATGTGGCAAATAAAGGCATTCATAGTGACATTCACTGAGTAGCTGAAAGCTTCCATCAAAGCGTTTTACATCACAGCCCACACTGTTAAAAACACACAATTATCTGTCACCGTAAATAGAAAATAGAGGTAGAAGCGTAAAACTAAATCCTACTGATACAATCAAATATGGTGTTGATTGTCAATTTGAAATTTCCTCTCAAACTGTATCATTTGTTAGCATGAAGAACCCTCACATATTATTAGGCAGAAGACAAACTTTAAGACGATATCATCAGTGAATCACCTGAGGGACTATTTTTATGTGCTTTTCAAGGAACATGAGCTGATTGTGAAAGAATACGAGCCCTCAGATTTAAATCTAAAACAATATTATTTGAGCCTACAAGATCTTTCACAAATTCCCTGTCACTGAAGCAGCTCCCTGCGGTGAGACGTTTGTACACTTTACCTCTCCACTTTCTCTCAAACTTTCTCTCTCGCATGAACAAGGTTTAACTCTGTGTTATGAGAGACTTGGCAGAGATCAGGCGCACAGAAGATGTGAAGTTTAACTCTGATTCAGCTCACATAATCAGCATGTGATCCCTGACTTACCTTGACAAATTCATATGTGCTAACATAACCTCTAGGGGATCCTGAGACTCAACCTTATTGTTCTTCCTCAGCTTTTACTCCTTAGGTACAAGTAGAAAAAGACAGTCAAGCACAGGCAGGAGGTAGAAAGACAGCAAATATAGGCTAAATGTAGCAGAGCTTAAAAGAGACTGACTTACTCCCTGCCCATAAACCACTGACCCTCCTCACTGCAATTAGTCCCTGAACCTCTCAGCTCAGGGGCTGAATAGTGTCTCCTCCGCACTGCCTCTGCTTCCTTCTTCTGCCCTGCTGCTGGCCACTGTGGCCCTGGGGGAACCTGCGGGTGTGATACCTTTACGGGCTCACACCCTCTCTCTGACTTCCTGGGTGAGGTTTTCGGCTCCGGGGCGGCTGTCGGTGGAGGCTGTGGAGCAGGGACGGGTGTGAGGGCCAGGCAGACGTCCCCCACGCAGAGCTGGCGGCACTGCAGGCCACAAAGACGGGCAGTCTTCTGAGGGCTGCAGGAGGACCAGCCCCGCCCACGCACAAAGAATGGGTACTCCACATAGACATCCACCAACTCCTGGTGGAGGGACACACACGTGTACAGTAAGATGAAACAGAGATGCAGTGTATACACTTGTTCACTAGGGGGTGGTGTTGTTTTGATTTGGGGAACCTGTTTGTGCTGAATTCATGTCAGATAGCAATTACAGTGAGAAAAACATGGAAGTGTAATGATTGGCAGATTGGCAGATTGTACAGACATTATACCTTAAAGGCCAATTCATGCTTTCAGTGTCGGCACGAAAAGCAAGGATCCTGGTTATTTCTCATACTGTTTATTTCCCATCCATGGTCCAATTCTTGTTAAGCTGTTGCACAGTTTTCTTTTTTTTTGACTTTTTCATGTTGCTCAGGCAAATACAGCAGGTGAAGGAAACGCTGCTTCCTTCTGTCAGGAGGTCGCCATCATGTTGTCTTGTGCGCATTCGTGAAATGTGTCTGCGTTCGCATACACCCCCAAATTCCGCAGTCTGCGCCTGTCTGAAAACCATGAACAGGCCTTGAGGCTGGAATTCCTCAATATATTTTTTTGTTGTGGACAAATCCCATAGAAATTCAATCTTTCTGACTAGCCCCCTCAGTGGAAGTCAGCCACAAGTCCATTGATTCTCACTGAAGACGTTTTAAAAAAAGGCTCAATAATTTCCTGGCCAGTAGTTCTTAGCAAATGTTACTCTAACAGAAGTAGATGTTGCATTTGTCGGGGACTATTTTCAGCTGTGGAATAATACATGTTTTCTGTGTTAGTACTTAATGGCGCCAGGAAGGTGTACGTGAGAATGCTTGTATAAAGGAACAAGTCAGTCAAGTGTGGCTAATTAATGTATGATTATGTAAGAAGTACTTGTTGGTAGGATCAATTCATGGTTGGTTTTTGGTATTTTCAGTGGATGTATTCACAGTACAAAATAGAAACATCTTCTATTCTTTAACATGTCACAGTAAAAGCCTGACCAAAGGCATTGAAAACATTTAAGAATTTGTGCACTGTGTCTTAATCCAGTCCAATCAGTTATATTTATCACTGATGGATCTTCAAGATTGTGTTTATATTCATTCCCATATGACCTGAACACAACATCTGGTAGATATGCTGCTTAAGGAGAAAAATGGCTCACAGCTACTTGTGAACGGTCTGCTGTGAATGATGTATATGACAGAGTGATTTTCCTTTACCTGTGACTGTTGGTCGTGAAGGAGGATCAGGAGGCGTGAGATGGAGGAGGAGGAGGCTGAAGGGGAGATGCTCTGCACCGTGCAGCAGCTCAGACGCAGGTCTGGACAGGCCTGTGATCCCAGCTGGAAGTCTTCTGTCTGCAGGTGCTCCACTCGTCTCAGCCGCCCGTCTCTGAGCTCGATCAGAGAGCCGGCCACGAAGTGAGGGAGCAGCCAGGGGAAACGGTTGGGAGAGGAAGAGGAGGAGGAGGAAGAAGCATGTTCAGTAGAGGCCAGAACAGAAGATCTGACTGTGTCCTCCTTCATGGAGGTGTATGTGCTGTTTGAGTTATCACCAGGGAAGGAACGTCCAGAAACAGGGTGGCTGACAACATTTGTTGATTGGTGCAACAAATCATGTTGGTCCTCATGTGGAGAGTGAGGTAGGCATGTGCTCAACGATGGAGGACTTGGTTTTGCAACCCTGGGAAAATACTCAGCTTTCCTGTCTCTTCTCCTCACATATGGTCCTTTATTCGTGCCACTGCTCTGCCTGTTTGTGTCCCTTAATGTCTTGAGCTGCTCCCAGCCGTAGCCTCCACCCAGTCTGTGGAAACCCTCAAAGACCAAGGAGGTAGGGCTGAATCTGGAGGGGTGGTGTGGGTGCCCTGGGTGAACTGTGGGTGTGCCAGATAAGTGGCTGTGGTGCTGATAATGGTGGGAAAAGTCCCATCCAGGGTGCAGGGGGTTAAACTCTCTCCACTCTGCCCAGCCATGGTGCTCCCTGAATGCAGACAGCACATGAGGCTTGGATCTGGTGGATGTGTGAGTCTGAATCCAGGGCTGGTAGAGTGCAGGAGCCCGTCTTGGCACTGGCTGAAATGGGCCTGTGTGTTTTGTCTTAAACTCGCTGTGGCTCTTGTAAGGGTAAGGCGCCTTGAATGTTGCAGCATCACACAGCTGCTGCTGCTGCTGTGATGTTGAGCTCGGTCTTTGGTCCCTCTTTTTCAGTGGAAGGCTGTCCCTGTCTGGGACTAGAATCGGGTTTGGTGTGAAGCTCATTGGCTCACACTGCCTGTCGCTCACACTGGCACTGCGTGCCCTCCTGCAGAAGCTGAGGAGGTGTTGTGATCATGTGATACAGACTCCATTAGTCTCTTGGCAAGTGTTGCAAATAGTAAGGTCCAAGGTTGTCACGATCTGAAAAGAAGAAGAAACAATTTTACAAACAACTTTACATCTTCACAAACAACACGTCAGGCTGACTCACCCTCTCTCTCTTTCTCCGCCTGCCCCTCTCTCTCTCTTTAAAATATGGTGATAAATGACAGACACCCCCCCCCCCTTCTGAATGTGCCACCTGCTGAGATCACTGCCTGTAAGTATCCCCCAGACATCTCAACAATAACTGCACCATCAGCTTCAAATGAGGGCTTTCCAACCACCAATCTATATATCTATATTGGAGACAAACAGAAAGTGACGCAGAAGACACTGTGACCATGAAGCATAATAGACAAGTCACAAAGTGTATTATGAAATGATATATTGTCTGTTTGTGTGTATGTGTATATGTGTGATGAGGGGACCCCAGTCCAGCTACCCAGTGCCACAGTCGGGGGCCCACACAGCAGACAGCCAGGGCGGCCTGGCACAGGCCCATACCCCCCTTTTCCCCTCCTCCTTCCTCCAATTGAGGGTTTTCAAACTCAATTTCAAACCCATCATTCAAGACCCAGACACATACCGCTCATCATCGCCATCCACCAACACACCAAGCCGCTCCTCATCCCCACTAACAGTACATGACAGATTATGGACCGATGGATATCTGGAGAATGATTAATCCCAGTAATAAGGAATACTAATTTTACATGTCATATTACATACATCTATCTATCTATTATTTTTGGCTAACAACTATATCACTCACAAAGTAACTTATCCAGTCATCCATATCATCCTTATCTCTGACCATGCTCCCATAAGCATTACCCTCTTAGCAGAACACCAACCTCAGCCTCCCCCTAGATGGCGCTTCAACAACTCATTGCTCAAAGACAGAGATTTCCTCAATTACTTTTAACAACAATGGGCATCTTTCATTGAAATCAAACACACCCCTGCAATATCAGCATGCACATTATGGGAAACAGCAAAAGCAGTCATGAGAGTAATTGTAATATCATACAATTCACGCAAAAAGAAAGAAGAAAATGAAAAAGAATGCAATCTACAAAAAGAGGTGAAGAGATCGGACCTTCGAGCCTCACATTCCCCCACCGATTCAGTAATAATAGAACTCCGAAAAAACAAACATGAATTAAACGATATAATGAGTTAGAAAACTGAAAATACAGACATTCCTCAAACTCCAACAACTTCACTTTGAATTTGGAAATAAAACAGGTGAGTTTTTAGCAAATCAACTGAGGCAACAAACAGAAAAATCCATCATTACCTCAATTATATACACATCTGGTAATATAACACAAAACCCCTCCATGATTAACGACTCTTTTAGATCTTACTACACAAATCTCTACAGTTCAGACCAGAATAAATCACCCACAGATGCTGAGAAGCTTTCTGAGGGGTGTCTTCCTACCCAAACTAACTCTAACTCAATCCAAAACCCTAGAGCTTCCACTCTCCCTACATGAACTCACCAAAGATCTCCATTTTATGCCTAACAATAAATCACCCAGATTACCCAGCAGAATCTTATAAACAATTTTGGCCTCTTCTCTCACCACTGTTCTCCAAAGTAATGTCTGAAATCTACCAAAATAAAGTCATCCTCAACCACATGAACATGGTCTACATTACACTTATCCCAAAACCAAACAAGGATCCCACCGACTGCTCCAGTTATTGGTCCATATCATTAATTAATACAGACACAAAAATTATGAGTAAAACTTTATCAGTCAGGCTAGAAATTTTGTCACCAATACCAACACAATATATATTGATGTGGTTTAGTTTGATGGACATCTACCAACTCCTTTGTAAAGAAAAAAAAAAGTTACTATGGTAACAAAGTACTGCACAGAGTGTGGTTAATGAAGGAATGAGCGTAGTGTGGACAAGGCAAAGTAAAAGGTTGGGGGTGGGTGCAAAGTTAGTGGTTAGATGGTATCAATCCAATTCACTTCCTTTGAGGTTAACGATCTCTTTTAAACTCATGTGTCATTTTCCACTAGAAAACAAAGGAAAGCGTGTGCGCTCAGTGTCCAAGTCCAGGATATTAAACACACAGCTGCAGCGTTTCTCTCTCTTTCTTGTAGGACTAAAGTGATGTCCAACACCTCAAGCTACTGAAACCCCTTCATCCTCCTTACATGCATGCACAATGAGTCAGTACACTCAGAGGGGCTAAATATAAGTACCTTGTGGCCACACGCATACACAACAGTTACCTTCCGCGGCTCTGCAGACATATTATTTACACAAAGTGATGCAGGGAGGTGAAGAGCAGAGCAGGACTTTTACAGCCTGTCAATGCAAAGCCCATCTTAATGCCCTGTATTATGTCATCATCATAGCCGAGCGCTGCCGCTGAATGGACCTCTTTGACTCTCTCTGGCAGGCATGTCTCTGATAATACGAGCTGTTTCTCTATTACGTGTGTGTGTGAGATCAGACAACACCCTCACACTTACATTCCTGTGTGAGCACTCTCCATTATACCATGAGACATAAATAGATCTGTCAGCTAAATGCCCACTGTGTAAATTTAAATTCATTCAAATGGCATCGAGGTTTTGGATACTTACTCACAATGAGCGACACACAGGTATGATGAGATCATGACCTAAACAGGCCTAGACTGTGATGTTAGCCAGGCTTAATAACCTTATGAGGTGAACAGTTCACTACAGCATGTTAATCTATGGAAATGAAATGTATACACAGTGGTTCTGAGTGTGTTTGAAGCCATCATGATAATAATCTGCACTGAGGATTTTTTGCATATCAGCAATGGTAACACTAAGCACTCAGTCAGCTTGATGTTTCTATCTATGTAGTGCAACACAACTAAATTTAACCCCTGGTGCTGAATCCCACAGACAGAAGAGTTCCTCAAACATGCATTCAGAGTTTGGCTAATGCGCATATATATCATAACTGGAGTAAAACACAGCAACACATTCAGAATTTCTCTTTACCCTGAATCGAGAGAAGCTGATATCAGAGAAGCTTCATGTAGGAGACTACACTCACATGTTCCTCCGTCCATCCATCCGTCGTTTTTTCTGTGCATCCATGTTTACGAGATGAACACGGACGGTCCTCACACACCTGTCTGCCTTGTGTCGTCCTCCAAGGCTGCAGGAGAAAAGAACAGAACGAGCAGAAACATCCAGACGAGCTCAACAGACTGTCTATCAGACACTCTCCTCCTTTTCTCTTCTTGTCTCTTCTCCTCCTCTCTCTCTTCCCTCCTACTCGCTTTTACATTTTACACTCCCACTCTACTCAGTCAGTCAGTCCTGTTAACCTTTCTGAGACAGATTTGACGTCTCCCTATTTTTTTCTTTCTTTCTTTCCTTCTTTCTTTCTTTCTTTCTTTCTTTCTTCTTTCTTTCTTTCTTTCTTTCTTTCTTTTTTCTTTCTTTCTTTCTTTCTGTCTTTCTTTCTTTCTTTCTTTCTTTCACGTCTGAACCTGTTCACCCGGTGTTTGCTGCTGAGTGGCACTCTCAGCCTCTCTTCCATTTGTAATCACCCTCCTCTTCCTCTCTCCATATTCCACACACTCTCTCCCTTTCTCCATGTAGCTCTCTGTTGTTGGGTGTATAATTAGAAATGAGACTGCTGTGCAACTCCTCAGCTGATGGTAGGCGTATGACTGCCTGATGGCTTTGGCGTTTTGCCCGGTGTAGTGAGGGCGGGAAACGCTTGCTTTAGACTAGCCTGGACACACTCATACGAGATAAAAGGGATTGTAAATCAGAAATCTTGCTATCACATCTGCAGTCTGATAGCAGACAGCCCTCACTTATCACTAATTCTTCCTGCTTTTCTCACCTCAGGAGCAGATGTGAATAATGTTTCATCCTGACTCAGCGAGACACCAAACAGAATGATTGCTTTGAAATGGTTAGTAATTGCTTTGGACCATAGAGCTCAAAGGTCGACATTAAGGACTAAAGTCAATCCTCTGCAGAAAAAGGAAGCTTTTAATAGTTGTGCAGACATCATAAACAGTTTCTTCACTGCCTGCTTTGCTCTCTATATGTTTTCCTCACTTTTCCTTTTTTCTTTTTGCTTGCTTGCCTATCTCTTTCATTTCAATTTAAAATACAAGAAAGATGACTTAGCTTTTGCACAGCAGCCCGTGTCCCAGCTATTGATTTTTGCAGGGCTTCATCAGGTGAACTCCCAGTCATGAGAAAGCCCACACATAATTTAGTTTGAGGTGAAGAGGATTTCTCACTTTGAGTCACTTCATACTTCCTCTGCCCACACACTCTCTCTCTCCCTCTCTGTTTTCTCTCTGTCATTTTTTTTGCACTTTCTGAACACACACGCACACACACATGCTGGAGAAAGTTCACGGTACGGTGAGTGTTTGCCACGACTAGCACATTTCATCTAAACCACCACAACCACTGACATTTACAAAGAGTGTGTTTTTATTGATACAAATCGCCAATCACTCCCACCACTTCCCAACTGCTACATTACAGCCTGTTTTTACAGTTTCACTTTGTAGTTTGGCACAGATGCCAACTGTGACTTTCAGTTGCAAAAGTTTCCATGCTTATTCTATGCATTTGCAGACATAACAACATAAATGTTTGTTGTCAATTTATTGTATAATGTGAAGAACTTTGTACCAAGGTTTGCAAAAAGTGCTCTATTGAAATGAAGATAATTCATATCATATTCTAAAGGAATATAATATGATCAAGGTTATTGTGCATAATCAAAAAGTTACTTTAGTTTGTGCACACTCATAATTTTCCTCCCTGCAACTGGAGCAAGCCGCTCTTTAAAAGCCTCTCTCAAATGCAGACGCAGTGTTTTTGAAAGAGTCAATGATGTAATGCTGTTTTGTGAAGCTGCTGCATGCAAATATTGTGTAACCAGCAAGTCCAGCTTAGAGGAAGTTGAACTGATGTCTGTTCTCCACTAGATGGTGTCCAGGATACGCAGATTCTCAGATACTCCAGGTTCCCAAACAGTGTAAGTACTCCACTCACCATTCAAAGAAATATGATTTATATATATATATATATATATATATATATATATATATATATTTTTTTTTTTTTAACCAAAGTGTGCAACAGTTTTAATCAATACTTTTAAAAAAGATTATTTAAGTTTTGATCAGAGTTCTGTCTTTTCACCAAAACTAATAAGAATTGCAGGCAAGGGCAAGGAAATGTGCTTTTGTAGCAATTAGTTGAACATTGTGTTTAGATATTATGAGAATGTTATAAAGTAGATTGATATTATTTGTGTCTATGGATTCAAAATATAAAATTGTTGTGTGGGGAACAAAATGTTCTTTGTGGAGGGGAGACCTGAAAAAGCTTTTAAATTGTTCAGAAAAATCTGTGTCATTATAATAATAATAATTATTAAACATTATTAAACATCAGACATAATAATGACAATACAATAATAAAACAGATATTGTGTCTCTGAAATGTAACATTTTTTGACAACATTGACCCTGAAGGTTAAAGAGAGATGGTTTAAAAAAAGGGAGAGAGGGAACAAGAGACAGAAAGGGAGGAGGTGAGGGGAAACAGGGGGTGTAAGAAGACAAAAATAACAAAGGCATGAGTCTGTCTCTCCTTGGTATTTTCCACTCTGTTACATAAAATCCGTCCTTCCCTATTCTCAATCCCTTCCTCGCTCTCTCCCGCAGCTCCTCCCTCCTCCCTGTCATTGGTCAGCTGGTCGGCTCCACAAAGCCACAAACTTGTTCTCGCCTCATCCAAGTGGCTCAGAGTCCACGGAGGGGAGAGAGGGCAGCGGGGAAGGAGAGCAGCAGCAGGGCAGCAGTCGGCATCAGTCACTTCGGAGCAGTTTCCAGTGAGAAGAAAGGGGGGTGGGAGATGAACGGCAGCTTCTCTGCTGAACTCTCACAGGGCTGACCGGCCATCACACACTGATTTAATATATTCCCACGATCCTCCAGCAACATGAGCTCCTCATCATCCAACCTGCACAACAAACGCCTACCCTGTGAGTAATGCCTTAAACTTTAATCTTTTAGATAAGGAGGTTATGTTGAGATGTGAACACAAGTTTGCTCCAGTGACACAGTTTTCATTTTCAGATGTGGAGCAGAACATTAGAGAGGAGGAAATTCTTCTCCATATTTGGTTGTCAGAAGTAGAGCACACACACACACACACACACACACACACACACACACACACACACACACACACACACAGACTGAACATCTAAGGCAGAAAACACAAGTTACAGTGAAAGCTTGTGTGTGTGCAATTTTATTTTTGGCAGCATGTAGCACCTTGTCACATGTCAGAAATACTTTCCAGGATGAAAATCAGTGTCAATGTTCTATTAAAGGTGTCATATTAATGTAAAGTGAGAGAAGAAAAAGCACAACTTAATGCTTTTCTGACCCTGTCTAATTTATTTACTGCTCCATCAGTCAGAGGCATAAGCTGTGTGTATGTGTGTGTGTGTGTGAGAGAGACATAATGTGAAAGCATTATGGTGTGACAGCTCAGCCAGTGTGTTAAATAGCTGCCGTTGTGTTGATGTTGCCTGAAGTGACTGGTCCAAGTGCTGTGCCAGCCAAAAATCAGACAGGAATGTTGAATCATCACCCTGAGTAATGTTCACTAATACCAAGTGAATAGGTCACACTCTGTGTGCACAGGAACAGGGCTGGCTTCCCACACACACACACACACACACACACACACACACACTGAGGCAGGCTTGGATTGGGGCCACCGCACAGCTCCAGACAAAGATCTCTTATTTCTAATGGGATTGTGCCTGCAGATCTCATCAGAGTCGACTGACTGCAGTGAGGTCTGCAGCTTGTTCCATGCAGACACACAAACCCAGATAGGACCTGAAATTGAATTAGTCCCGGTGAGATCAGTGTGTGATTTCATGAGGCTAAAAAGGATCAGGGTTGAGAGTCCAGAGAAGACGCCTCCCACCTGTTGCTTGGCTCCCCTCGGCCTCGTTGCCCCCGAAGACCATTCTGTCACGTTTCGGTTCTTGTGGGAATGTGCCTGAGAGAGAGAGGGGCATCGGTGCGCTGTGGAGTGAAGGACTGACCAGCTGTTGAAAGCGTGTTACAGTCAGCATGCTATTGGGTGTAAAAGAAATTGTTTCTATTCTCCATGTTTTCTTAGCTCAGTCCCCTTGGACATGACCCACATAAGACTGAAGAGGTAGACGCTGTTTAATGAGCAAATTAGAGGGGTAAGAATCCATATCATGAACTGTCTGTATCTTTAATTAATGACACTCTGAGGGTATGTATCTGCTATCCAATCACTAGAGCTTAATGTTTGAGATAGAATGGATACAAGTGGGACCAAACTGAACGCCCCGAAGAAGGTTTAAGCCAGAACATGTGGGTGTTTTCTACCTCCTCTACCTCCATCTCTTCAGAATACATGAGTTTGACAGTCACACTCTCATTCTCCTGATTTGCTTCGCTTGAGTTCCCATGCAGGGCCATAGTGAAGACACTGAGGTTGTGTCATACTAGCAGCTCTGTCAAGCTATAGAAAGCCACACCAGTGCTTTGAGCTAAATGCTAACATCAGAATGCTAACGTGGTAACCATTACAATGCTAATGTCAAAGAAAATATAGGATGAGATCAATCAGCTGTACAGGCTGTTTAACATCGATGAAGATGGGATTCAAGTTGTTCATACGGAGATACTGTTTGCTAAAGTGCAGCCTGGAGAAACCTTTCACCTTTACTGTTGCAGCCACTACTGCAAATGTCATTTGCTTCTGATTGGCTTGGAGAGCAAAAATAAAACAACCCACCTGTCCAAAACAAAAGCCAAGAGAACATAAACTCAACGTCAGACTGAATAATGAAATAAAAATCAACTGGCAATTCAGACTGATTATCAGGTGGAGCAAATGCTGAACTGATTCAGTCAAATGAAAATGTAACTTTTTAGTCACAACCTCAGTATTTCTGCATTTCTGGCTGCGGCCCTGCACCTGTGAAGTTAAATTTTCCACTGGTTTGTTGGACCAGACTGACTTCAGTTGGGTTGAGCCAAGCATGATTTCACTCTCAAATAGTCACGTTTGGGTCATACAGCTTTGTGTTCAGAGATGTGGCTGATAAATACTGTCTAATATACTATAAAAAATGCTGCACCTGTTGTGGGTTTTAGTGTCAGGGGACAAAACACTGATGGCTACAGTTCTTTCTCAACAAAGCCACTGATGTTAGCCATGATCGAAATGCAAATTTTAAAGTGTTAATACTTTGTTAGATCTTTCAGAGATAACAGGAATACTAACAGGATCATTGCTTCCTATTGTGAGGAAAGCTCACATGGTGCAAATACATACATCATTCCATTACAAACAATGCCTTGTGGCATGTCAGCACTTTAAGTTAATTATACGTGTGTGTGATTATACTAAACAGCCTTGCGTAGATGGCTGAATAAGGTTCACATCAATTCAATAATCTAAGCAGTGTAGCCCTGGGGGACACAGACCGGCTCCTCTCATTAGTTCTCTAACAAATCCATCTAGCTGAATCCTCTGTGTATAGACAGAGCTAACGCCTCCAGGCATACACTGACTGTTCAGGGCCCTACACAGGAGGACAGCAGCAATTCATCATGTGAACACTATTCCCAAATGTGTAAAACATGTAACACAAATTCAACTATTTATACTTGGGTGTTTGTTGGCGCTGATATCGCTGGGAGGAAACGGATACCTCTGACAATCAAAGAAAAAAGGGTGATAAGTTAAAGCTTACAGTGGATCAAATGACTAAGAACCAATACGATATAGTATCATAGTGTTCTGTGGTGTTGCGTGGAAGTAAACTAGTTGTTGGTCTGACAAAAAAGACAGTTTGAGTATGTTAACTTGGATATTGTAACATTGCATTTTGCTTTTTTTTCTGACATTTTTGGGACTAGTAATTACTTGTCAAGATAATAATCATCAGAGATGAAAAAATGAACACTAATGTTGCTCTGTGTCTGCGAGATGTACCATGTTCATCTTAACCTTCAATCACAGAGGCAATTCAACACTGGTGTTTTCAGTTTTGCCTGATTGAGTTGAAGACTTGTTCATTGGTTGATGAGTTAGTAGTTTAGTGACCAGCTTCAACCTGAGCAGAGGTCTAATCAGCCAATAAGTGAAAACACCTGTGTGGCTGTGGGAGGCCATTTAGAAGGCAGGAGGAAAATGACCTCTAATGAAGTAGAATAAAATAGAAAATAACCAAATATACAGAAGAAATTAAGTTATGTGGCATTAAAGTGCAGTATTAAGAGAAAATAATCACATTTAAAAGCATATTGAAATGAAAACCATTGTTAGAATTATAGGTATGCATAAAAAGACAAAATAGATGTGTAATATGGCTCGAAGTGACTGTGTTTAGTTTAACCAAACATTCCTACAGTTCTCCCAGCTGAGGAGAAGATAACTTTAAACCGCCCTCACAAATACTGGGAGAGGCAGGGCAGCTTTTCCAGGAAGAACAAGGAGCGGTGTGAATTTTGAAGTGGCTGCAATGAGAGACATCATCTCATGCGAAGATTTAATGGGGAAAGAACAGTTTCCCTCTCTCTTTCTCTCTCTCTCTCTCTCTCTCCTCTCTCTCTCTCTCTCTCTCTCTCTCTTTCACTCAGCCTTAACCGTGACCACTAGACACAGGGGATATTCTCGGTCAGCCTTCACTGGATAATTCAATGTTTTTGAGTGTGATTACAGATTTAATTATCAGATTTTCAAAAATGTGAGGGGATTTTCTGAGCTTAACTATGATGCTCTGTCCTCTGTCAGTCTGTTGACAACCACTCAAGATGCTCTTTGCTTTTAACAAGCACAACGAATCAGCGCTGTATTAGGTTGTATTACCACTGAGCCAGTAATTCTATAGCTCCGGCAGAGATCTTGGCTTTATTGGCTGTTGTATACGGTTAATAACCTTATTCTACTGTTCATAAATGGTCATTCTAGATAAGAGGATTTGTAAATGTCAGTAGTTTGTCAGCTGGTGAAGCCTATTGTGTTGATCAGAACTCATGACAGTCTGCTTGTGGGCTTATGGAGGGTAGTAGGACATGACACTGACCTACAAACAGTCCCATTGTTAGTCATCCATTGTAATCCAGGCAGGAGGGAAGGAAGGAGAGGGTTAACACTGATGTCATTGTTGCTCTGACAAACTGCGCTGATGGTGCTGGACACTGCTTTGTCCCAGTGAAAACAGCCAGATCTAATATGCAAACGAAAGCAACACATGCATGCACTGAAACATAGACCAGATAGACACACACACAAACATACATCAACAGCTGCCATAAATAATTCACTGTCCTTGCAACTGGAGCCCGATAAATGGCAGCTTTTGGAAAGGAAAAAGGGAGTGAGAGAAACCAAAAATAAAAGTGTGAGACAGAGCAACTGCATAGTCTATGGAGATGTTATTGTCCAAGCGTGGCCACCTGCCTGTTCCACTTCAGTTCAAGAGATTTTCTGTTTTGAAGAATGACAAATGGATACAAGCAGGGAATGCAATGTTTTTTTTAAACTGCAGCCACTGAAAACAGAAAGATATAAAACAGCAGGAGTGACTTTACAGAGATCTTCAGGATGTGCCGACCAGGATGTGTTGAAGCACTGGAAGACTTAAACATCATCTTTTTTTAATGTTGGAGATAAATTTGTGCTGCATTTCATGGCTGCATCTCTGCTCGAGCACTTAGAGCAGGATAACTCTTCTACCTGTAGCCACCCAGTCACTCCAGCCTTCTTCATGACCGCTGACACACCATTAATTACTGAGACAGTCTTAGACACTGATCCACTAATGACCTGCTGTGAACTGTTAACAGTTTGCTGCTGCTGCTGCTGCTGAGGTCAATGTTGTGCTGGAAGGTACGGAAGAGACTTTTAGTAAAAATAACAAGACATCCTTTAACTAATGAGCTTGTGCAGAATTCCCTCTCTCTGTCCTCTCCTCATGTTGACTCACTTTTGGCTAACCTCTCTCCCATCATACTGTAGATATCTTAAGACATCCTCCTCCTCCTCATGTTTGGCCTTCCTGCAAATGTTTCTGTCCTCCCTAACCTTTCCTCCCTTTCTCTTCTTGCTGCTTTTCTGTGTTTAACCACCCACTCCCCACCCCCACCCCTCACTTGTCGCAGTTGGGAACCTGTCCATGTGAAATAAAATCTCTCTCCTCTGACAAACCAAAGTGTCTGGCTGGAAAGGGCAGCCGACCTCAGCCCAAACACGTGTTACCTCAGAGATTCAGGTCTAGGAGCCACGATGCCAGCAGGTGATCATACGTCCTCTATTCAATATAACCAAGAGTGTGTTTGAGAGACAGAGAGAGGAGAGCTAGAGTGGTATTGAAGTATGAGGGGGACAAAAAATGACCTGTACATCAATCAATCGATAAATAAATACATAAATAAATATATGACAATATAAGTATATCAAATAAATTTATAAATTAATTGGGAAATATGTAGTAAATGTGTTACAGTACTAGAAAAAAGACATAGAAATACATAAATAAATAATGGAAATAATGTAAAATAATGTAAGAATATAATGAGCACACTCATTAGTTTTATGTCCTGATTAATTACAAACATCGGTTCATTTGTGCACTTAATTATTTATTTCTGTATTCATTTTAGCCTTTGTAAATCACTTCAATCATTTCTGTAATTATCTCAGTGTTTATTTATTTTTCAGTATTTATTGATGATTGAACCACTCGTTATTTGTCCTCCATACTGAAGGTCTTGTTTACACAGGGAACAGGGAAAAAGTCATGACATTTTTCTCAAACCGCTCTCACTACAGTGCCTGATGCTTTCTTGGCAGTCTGCTATTTAAAACTAAATAGCTGTGGCAACACATGGAAGCATGCACCACCGCCAGCGCCATTTAAACAGGGATGACCTCATCCATTTGTGCAAGGAAACCACTTCTCAGAAAAAAAAAAGTCTCAGCTTGGATGAATGAAATCAAACTGAGAGTCTGGCAAACTGTTCTATAAGCAAAGAAGAGAAGGAAGCGATGGTTCCCACTGGGGTTTCTGTTTAACGACTGTTTACGGAGGGGTTCTTGACCATGCTGCTCTGACAACCAAAAACAACTGGATCATGTGGAGAAGCAGTTTTCTTTGCTCTGTGCTGCCCTGACCTTCCCTCTTCCCTGTCACAGGGGAATCTGCCTGTGAGCTCACATTTTCATTTAGCACTGTGATGGGCTAATGGCAGCCTGCAGATGACACCAAGCCCTGCTATCCCTTCATTTAGCCTCCAGATCAATGTGTTGCCTCTGCTGTTTGTGCAGATGATGCTTCTAAACCAGCGTTTCAGGGTCCTGTCCTTGAAAATGTGACAGTTGAGAGAGGCACATGACATGCAGAACATAAACAGACACAGAGTAGATATGCTCAGTTTAGAGAAAGAACTATAGTCAAATAGAAGACAGTAGAGCATTGACTGATCAATGTATCATCATGTGATGATGTTGTCATATATCTGCTGGCAGCTGTGCGTGTGTCATCTGAGAAGTCTCTAAATTAGCTCCAACAAATAATAGGCTGAGTTTAGGTGTATGCTCCCTCTGCTACATCCAAAAAAGATTTTCTTGTAACCGTGTCTAAGGAGTGCAGGCCAGTCCTGTTCCCTCACATCTTTCCTTTTGTCCAGCTATGAATGGGCCCTTTCTCTCTCTGCCCCCTGAGTGGAGGATCTGGGTTTGTCTTTATGTGGGGAGGCAGAGTGGCACGCAGACGCATCCGGCCCGCTCTGTCCGTCTCTATCTTTCTGTCTGTTCCAGTCATTCTGCATATCCAGCTGGTCCTGAGTCCTGATCTATGACCTTTTCTCCCAGAGCTCTCAGAGGAAGGAGAAGAAAAAAAAGAAAGAAAGAAAGAAAGAAAGAAAGAAAGAAAGAAAGAAAGAAGAGACTGAGGACTAAGAGAGTAACAGAAAGTGTAGAAAGAGTGACAAAGACAAAATGAAAGACAGAAAAACACAAAGGACACAGAAAAATGAGACAAAGAAAGACAGAAATAGGAGGGACAAAAAATACAGAAAGAGAAAGAGAGACAGAACTATTGAGTGAGACAAAAAATTGAGTGAGACAGAAAATTAAGAGAAAGAGGGACAGAGAAAAAAGACATAAAGATGTGGAGAAATAAAGGACAAAAGAGAGAACAGCAGGTCAAGCTCATGCCTGCAGGTTGTTTATCTCTCCATCCTCTCTCCTGAGCAGCCACACACCCTCCAGACATCTTGTGGCATGAAACTTAAGACCCTGGGTTGTGGTCAGGCTGTAGCAGACTGGACATGTGAGCTCATCATCAGTGGACACTGTGGTCGTGCTTTTCTTGTGACCGAGGATTTTCCCGTGTGAGTGGTTGCACTACACAGAGGTCACCGGGGTCGTCCGCAGCTAGGGAAGCGGTATTGATGAAGGTGATTCAATGGAAAAAGAACTGGATAGGGAAGAAAAATCAATGTGAGGATATGCATCTGTAGCTAACCTTTAGCTCTCCACGGGCCTCGGCCTTTAAGTAGCAACAATCAATGATGTGATCAATCAGAACGCAGGGATAAGCAATTTGCTTAAACCTGTCGCCTGTAATGAAAAGCATCATTTTCATGGAGGGATGCAGCACAAATACACAATTTAACAATTGCCTACTCTCCTTTTGTAAGAAAGTGCAGTGTTTTGTCGGACATGATGCCCTCAGCTAGACATATTAAACAAGGACCTCTTTTCATTCAAATGCACATGTCAAACAGGCATCTCCTGATTGTGACTGACATCTTGCTTTGTCAGCGCTGCTCCCTTTCCTTCCTTAAGACTATAAGACGATTGTGTATCAGTGCAATGAGCAGTGCATCACAGGCTCACAACCTCGGACATCTACACAAAGACAGTAACGACACAAAGAGAAAATGCCATGGAGATGACGGACAACATGTAACAGTACAGTGCCACTGCAACTAGGAAAGAGCAGTTGTACTCAGGGACTGACTGCACAGTCAAACTCCTTCACTGCATAATCACTAATAACATCACCTGCAAAAGGCTCATAGTGACACCTGCTTTCTGTCTCTGGTAAAGACCAGTGATGTAGATGGTATAAGCTTTCAGATGTGACATCCAATCAATTAAAAGCTCAAACATTTGAACCCAACATATTACTGCCTGTAGATGTTTGTGTTTTCAGTCTATGGGGAATCCTGTCTATGTCCCATCTACACCCACATACTGTATGCCTGTAGGTGCTGTTAGCCGCTCCAGCCCTGGGGTTTGAGTTGTCCTCTTCCTTACTTCCGTCCAAAGTTGTCTGTCTGATCCCAGAGCCAGTGAGGTCCCTGTGCCCAGGAGACAGGCTGTCAAACAGGGCAGAGCAGAGCTGCAGTGACAGGCTCGTGTCCTGCCGTCACCACAGACATGTCCCCAGGCGTGACTCAGGGGAAGGACTGCGCTGATGCAGCACTATGAAGAAGGCAACCTGTTGATGCTTTTAGCCAACATCCACATTATTTTCGACTTACAGTGATGGTAGACTTTTCCCGACTGCAGCAGTTATAAATTTAGTTCATTGTGAGAGACTGTGCCAACGGGAATCTCTTCCTTTTTTGTCAGAGACAAAAGACAATCCCTGGAATCCTTTCTTTTCCTGGTATTGTAAACTTCCTGAGCTGGATGTCTTTCTATTCTCCCTCTTACCCAGAGGTGTATTTATAGACCTGCTGTGACTGCTGCTCTCAACACAGGCCAGATAATCTTCACATTTTTCCCAGTTTAGACATGGCTTGAAAGCCTCATCCAATTAGCTCAATTCCTGCCTGCAGGTTGCAGTAGCTCCTCAAAACTCAAACAAGAACATTGCTCTGATGACTGAGCAACATATGGCTACGGAGGAAATGCAGAGTGAGACAGTGACTCACAGTCAACTTTGCTCAAATATAAAAGGTATCTTTGGTTTGTTGACAGCGTGGGACATTTGAATTTGAGAACCTAACTGTATGATAATTTATTGTACTTTCAATTGTCACCTGATGAATTAATGTCATATTTTCCTTTACATAAGTAAAGACATTTCGACCATAAATTGATGCAGAAAAGCCTCAACAATTGACCAGAATGCAGTAAATGAAGTGTTTGATGCTCCAATTTCCAGGGAGAGAAACCCCAGACCTCCCGCTCAATGTGCCCCCCAGTGTCTGAACTAAACCCACACCCATGCTCCTCTCATATGTATCTGTAAGATAAATATGAAGCTACAGCCAGGGCACAGGTTAATTGACTGCCCCTGTTTCCAGGCTTTGTGCTAAGCTAAGCTAACACTCGACAAGAAAGCATATTGGTGTCTGAACTCAAAAATACTGAATGCCCTTTAACTCAGTTGCTTCCTTTGTATCTAAAATTCTTCTATAAGTTTTTTCTTTATGTTCACAGATCATGTCTGGACTGCAAAGAGATCAGTCATTGCCTCTTCAGTCTAATTTCATAGTCGGCAGTCATAGTCGCTGTCAGTATTTACTGAGACCAGCATTTTCCCCTCTCCTCGTTCCTCCTGCAGTCACACTCTGCTGCAGCTCACCCCTCCACTCACACATTGGACTTGCACTCAGCGATATTACAATGATGCTGATGGGGGAAAAAGAGATCGCATGGTTTCTCAGAACAAGATTAACTTAGTGAAGGACCTGAGCTGGGGTCGGGACTGATTTAGACAACCAACACGCTGGTACAGTGTGGATGTTTGATTAGTTTGTTTAATTTGTTTAATTAGTATTCTGATAAAATCAGCATCTGTGCGTCAGTGGAATGAATCATATCCACATGTATAAAAGCTCTGTGGGAAAATGAAAACATATGCCATTGTTTAAAGTTTAAATATCAATAATACCTACATTAATTGTGAGATATGTGAGTAACTTTTAAGCCTCCCTCCTATGTTTTGTTTCAATATTCTCAGCACAGTCCAAAAAAGAAGAATCCACCTCCTTTTACATGTCTCTCATAGCTCAAGTTCTCCCCATTCTAACTCCTGTGACTGTATCTCAAACTACAATATGTGTCACATCACAAGGTGATCTTACTGACTTCCAGAGTAGAGAAACTAGTCTGTGTTGTGTTTGAATTGACTCCAGCCTTACATGATCTCTGGCCTCCAGACTCCAGGTATCAGGTGTAAACACTCTACCTGAGCTGGCATCTGATGTCCTGTCCTCCTGTTGTGTTTGGCAGCGGAGACCGAGCGAGGCCAGAGGCTCCCAGATGCGGATGCAGCGCAGCAGCTCAAGCTGAGAGAGAGGCAACGTTTCTTCGAGGAGGTCTTCCAGCATGATGTGGACGTCTACCTGTCCTCGGCACACCTTTGTATCAGAGACTACAAGAGACGTGAGTTGGACTGGGGCCATTTCTGTGAACACATGCACATTCACATAAAGATGCAGACAATTTCTTATCCTCCTCTCTTCTGGCAGCCCCCATTGGCAGCATCTCGTCTATGGAGGTGAATGTGGACTTACTGGACCAGATGGAGCTGATTGATATCTCTGACCAGGAGGCTTTGGATGTCTTCTTCAGCTCTGGAGGAGAAGAGGGAGTCCTGACCTCCCCGCTGCCAGGTATGGAAGCCGGAAGCACAGAGATTTAAATGATTTAACAGCGAAATTGCATCCCTGACAATGTTTTTCATCTGACTCACAGTTCAAGGAAACAACAACAACGAGGAAGTCATTAGTAACGGACTCTTTCGAAACGTCCTCGAGGGTCTTGACGCCAAGTCCCGCATGTCCTCCACATCCTCAAACTCCTCCTCCGACAGCCAGACCACCAATGCCAACGGGGGAGACACACCGATAGTCGGGTCAGACGATGAAGAAACACACACCAGCACAGTTAAGAGGAGAGCTGCGCCTCCAGAGATAGAGAAGCTGAAAACTCAGACTCCATCATCGTCTTCCTAGGACGCAGCCCCCTGCAATACATCAACACCTGCAGCACCATAGCTGACACCTCGGCCCGGGGGGCAAAGAGTGGCCTTTGTGATGCCAGGCTGTCAGCTATGACTGTCTTCCACACTCTTATCTCCTGGCTCTTATCACTGTTTTCAACTTTCCTTCGATTTATGAGTTGTGGGTTGGGTTCTGTGTGTTTTAGAGGTGGGGACCATGAACTGTAAAAAGGCGTATGGAGATTTCCTATTAATCCTCACCTGTTTTCATTCCTGTTCTGGCATGTTTGAAGGACGAGATTTGTTCCTCTGTTACTGACCTCACAGGATTTGTAGTTGATGAATGATGACTTTTGTACAGTATTAACATATCCAGGGCTGTAAAGTAATGACAGGAATAAAAAATTGTAATAATTGGATGAAGTATGACTTCAGGTAAATTTTGTTGAAGATTTCTAAAACTTAAATATGCTGTTTTTGAAAGCTACACACTGTCCTGGCAATGCAACGTCTCGGTTTTCTAGTTCAAATTCTAAATGAATCTCTAGTAAGTTTTTTGTTTAAACAATAAAGGAAAAATGTTTCCTTGTGTTCCTAAGAGTTAATGAAACAGTTCCTGGTTATTTGAAGCTTCCTTGTTGAGTGTGATGAAGTGCTTAGCGACCTCCAGACAGCATGAAAAAAAAAGATGCTTCCTGGAAAGCTTGGAGACACAACCAGAACTTGCAGGGCAGCCTCATAAAAAACCTTAAAAGTAGTTCACGTTAGAAGAGTGGTGAGACCTCTTCATGTGTGTTCGAATCACAGGAATCAAATGTAGAAAAAGTGGAAAGATTGTATCTACTTACAGGATCAGTGCTTTTGAAAGATTGATGATTGATGACAAATAGTGCACACTGGACATCGGTAAGTGTAAAGCAATGTATTCAAAGCAAACATTGTTCAATTCTTGAGAAAATCTCATGAGCAAACAGTGACATGCTCGAAGTTTATAGATGTAGTTTGATTAAGCACACCCATCGTGACACACACACACACACACACACACACACTCTCACACACACACACACACACACACACACACACACACACACACACACACTCACACACACACACACACACACTCACACACACATACACACACACACGGTTACTATGTCCATGTGAGTGGGTGTGTAAAGCAGAGAGGGCAGGGTCTTGTCTTCCTTTGCTCAAATGTCACAGAGGCCAGTCGTCACACACTCGGAGCTGGATGTACTGGACGAGCATCATGATCTGCTACTTCCTCCTGGTATGTAACAACATTGACTTTTCCTCTTTCCGCAGTCACTTCAACTTCATATATGTCAATTTCTGACTAAATCCAGGGTTACTTAAAGAGGGGCAATGAAAGTATGACACAATATTACCTTAAATGATGTCATAAGATTACAAGGTTTTGATTGTTATTATAAACAAACTTTTGTGTATTTTTTCCGCTCTCTAAGTTTAAGGACATATTGTGCAGTTGATGTTTCTGTATAGATTGTTGTCTTCACACAGCACATAAATAAGTCAGAAATCAATTGGTGTAAAACTGACCTCTTTGAGGCATACAGAAAAAAAAAGGGAATATTCTGTATGGTCATTACAGAAGGTGCAAAGTACGATGTGATACTGTTGTTTCTGAAACAATCCCTGTGTGTACACTTCACAGAAAACTGGTTCACCAACTGAGGACAATTAGTCAAGTTAATTCCCAAGTGAACTGTCGACATAAATCATGAGCCCCTGCCTTTTGCCTCAAACAAATAGTCCTACTTGACATATTTGAACTCTCCATGTATACACTGTGAACCTCAGCTGTCTTATGGCTGTTTGTCTTTCAGGTTTATTATTTGTCAAGTGCAGCATGCTCAGAGCTGCTGAGTCGTCACAGAAGGACTTGGATCATTGACTCCTTCACAATCGAGGAGGGGCATCCAGGACCCTTCCCTTATGAGCTGGGCACGGTGAGAAAACCACCAAGCAAAGAATCTGGTCCGACTTTGCATCAATAAGTAAATTGTTTGACCAGAAAACTCAAACACCAAATTGATAAATCTATTAATTATAATAAATATAGACAATCTAAAACAATCAATTCTTTCACTAGCTGTTTTTATCTGTCTTCAATGAGCTTTATTTTGACACCTGCAATACTTTTCTTCAATTTTCATCACTTGGATCCACGTGTAGCCTATATCATGAGTTTTTAATCATGAAAATTTATAATGATGAATCCAAGTCTGAGACTCCAAAAAAGTGACTGTGAAGTGTCTGATGCCGTCTTCTAGATCAGTATTGAGCGGGACCATCGAGTATACTTTGATCTCTATGGGGAAGGAGTGGATGAGGATCCAAAGGGTGTCCTCTCCATTGATAAAGAGTCTGGAATCTTGTCTATCCACAGGCCTGTGGACTATGAGGAGAAGAAGTTGCTAAAGGTTAGACTCAACACATACTCCATACATAGTTCGAAGTCTGTCATGTAGTTTTTGGACTTCATGAGTGTGCACAACAAACACATTGGAAAGTGCTCGTCCTCAGTCCTCTAAATAACTGATTCAATCAAATGATTTCGATTATGTCTGCACCTCCTTCACAGTAAAAGTCGGGACTCTGACCGAATCAAGGCACGATGGAAAGATATAATGCATGTTGGATGTGTGGAATATTGTTGCTATTGCCATCTTGAGTTAAAAAAGAAAATAGTGAAGAAACACACAAAAAAAACAGAAAATGCAGCAAACACTGCCAGGTCATTTTCTGAGTCTATAATTGGAGTTAATATAGGAAGGAGACCCAGTGGAGCTGTACAATATATTTTATTTTAATGTTGTTTATCACCATTTCATATAACAATTACAGTGTCCAACAATTTAATTACATTTTGTCTTTATATTGTGACTAACCTTGAGTCATATCTTCCAATTCACAGCTGAGCTTTGAGGCCAGAAAGTCAGATTTATCTATTGAAACTAAATTAGGAATTGAGATTTCCATACTGGACATCAACGACAACCCACCGCGCTTTCAGATGGATCTGTATGAAATCAGAATTGATGAGGAAAACACACAAGGTAAGGAATATGCTGTAGTAAATACACATCTTCTTTTTTACAATGATTTTCTCACAAAGTGCGCTCCTTTCTTATTTCTTTATTATTCTCCAATCTCCAAAGGCTCCAATCTCCTGACTGTGGTGGCCTATGACAGAGACGAGGCAGGGTCACCAAACTCCACATTCCACTATGAAATCAAATCTGTGTCTCCAAACACTCCAGACACTGAATTCTTCATTAATGAGTTTGGAACAATTTCATTTAAAGGATGTTTGGATCATGAGGCAAGAGCTTTTTTTGATACTGCATGTTAGAATCATGTCAGGAAAATCTAAACTCTAAATGTAATGACAGCAGCATTTCCTGTTCTGTTAGTTCTTCACATGACAGAGAATGTAACACATGACATGTGGTATTTATGCAAATATGTACAGCATACTTTAGTCTAATTATATGTGAATTAAGATTACTAAGGGAGTTGCAGGGTGAGTCTAGAGATTTTTTAAAAGTAATTTAATTTAGTATGTATATTTGTCTCACCGACACTGGATTTGCTGCTAATTACGTGATATTTAATAGATTTATTTATAATAAATAGGAGTACCAGTAATAAATAAAACTCACTTGGATGGATTTTGTGCAAAATGATCGAGCTACTTTGCAATGAAGATACACAAGAAACAAAAGCAATATGACTGGCTCAGTTACCTGTTCTGTATATAGAAAGGCCTGTATTGATCTGATCTAATAATATATGGACTGATTACATCAAGGTGGCTGAAATGTTCACAATACTGGTGGAGGCCAAAGACCACGGGGAAGTAGTCAGCCTGTCAAGTTCAACCACTGTCATCATTCATGTGCAGGACGGCAACAACCACCTCCCAATCATCAGCGGACAAACGGTAGGCATGGCCAGGTTAACCTCCCAGCATGCCCCGGGGCCCCTGTTGACCCCCACCACATTACACATGGTGGTTTCTCAACAGCTGAAATGATCATCTGATAAATCAGTTAGTCAACTGATATTACTATTAAACTTATTGGTAACAATTCATCACAAAAATGCCCAAAATATCAACTGTTTCCAGCTTTTCAAGTTTTGATTATAGTAAAGGCGACTTCTTACATTTTTACTGTTGAAAGCTGTTTGAATATTTTAATAAGTTGTTTTTCACTATTTTCTGACATTTCATATAGTGAATAATTGATTTTTAAAGGAAATAGCCATACAATAGATAATACTGCATTAACTGAGGTTTTCTATCTGTTGATTAACAGACAGAAAAGTAAAGCAATTTTTTGAAACATAACTTTACAACAATATAGCATAATATAAACTAAAACAGTTATGGTCTTAAAACTAGATGTGGACACAGGGTCCCTCTACAAGACCAGGGCCACATGATGGAGGAGCAGACGTAGCTGATGTCATACTGTAGTGGTGCAAATTTCTAACAAAGTTGTGATCGTCATACACAATATACAGTATGTTATTGTTATGTTATTTTCTACACTATGTCAGTGTTTTTCCCGGTAAGTTCACACATTTATTCAGCTATATTAGCTCTATGAGTGAATAAACAACCGTATAATCAGCTCAAAGTAACCATGGGTGGAAAATCTATGATTGTTAACACAGTTAACACAGTGTGCAGTACATGCTTGATGTGAGCAGTAGAAAGTACCAACAGATTTCTACATTTCTCATTTTGCCCTTGACCTCTGCACATTCAATTCAAACACCAGGGCACCAGCAGAGTGAAGGAGGACGAGACTGGGTCTTCTCCTCTGCGTCTGCAAGCGACCGACAAAGACACCCTGAATAGCCCGGCGTGGAGAGCCAGGTACACCATACAGGGTGACGAGGGGGAGCACTTTAAGGTTGAAACAGACTCAGATACCAATGATGGAATCCTGACAGTAGTAAAAGTAAGTGCTGTTGGGCTGCATGCTTCACATTACAATGACACGCACCTGTAGTCTGACATGTAATTACTGAATGTAATTACTACATGCATCTGCTCAACTTGAGGTTCATGTTTTTAAATGTCTCTGCCTTAATTGAATTAGAAAATATTGTATGGTAATACATATATGATAAATTAACAACTAAACATAACTGCTGTGTAATTTCAGCCTTTAGACTTTGAGGAAGGAGTGCAGAGGGAACTGTCCATCTCCGTTGAAAATGAGGCGCCATATTTCTTCTGCAAAGTGAAGGAGAGGACGTCCTCAGGCCTCTGGACAGTAGAGACCAGTAAAGTGGATGAACCTCACACTGTGAAAGTCATCATCACAGTAGAGGACATCAATGACCCCCCAGTGTTCAGTGTGACTGTCAAAGAGGCCATGCTGGAGGAGAACGCACCCATTGGAACCTGGGTAGAGAGAGTGACTGCATTTGATCCTGACTCAAGTCATGCAAAAGATTTTGTGTAAGTGGGAAGTTTATTTTAACATATATGATTTATTTTGACATTTTATCTGGGATCGTCTCCTAAGTAGCCTCGTCATTGTATCCGTCCACAGGTACACGATAGGAAGTGATCCTGCTGGCTGGGTGGCAGTCGACCCCCACGCAGGCGACATCACAACAGTCAAAACACCGGACAGAGAATCTCCTCATGTTGTTAATGGCGTCTACACCATCTTACTGCATGCAGTGGATAATGGTAAGAGTCAGAGAAGTGCAGATCGCAAAGACAAAAGCCGATTATTTCATCCTCTCATGACTGAGGAAATGTTTCACTCATTTCTCCACTGCAAAAATTGGACAGGGAATCCACCTCAAACAGGCACAGCTACACTGCAAATCCATGTGACTGACCAGAATGACAACGTGCCGCAGCCAACAGTTCAACACATGGATGTGTGTGTGTCCGACAGCCCCACTACCACCAACATCACAGCCTTTGACCTGGATGAAAATCCCTTCGGAGGGCCTTTCACATTTGAGCTGCTGGGAGATGTCAAAGGAAAATGGAAACTGAATCCCTCATATGGTAGAGAAACCTACGCAGTGTAGTTAAATATCACAGCAAACATTAATAAAGGAAAAATTGTGAAATTGTGATTATCTCTCACAGGTTACACAGCTGGTCTGGTGAAGGAACCCGGTGTGTATGCCGGACCACACACAATTAATGTGAAGATCTCTGACCTGCAGGGGGAGTATGGCGTTTACAACCTCAGTGTGACCGTGTGTGACTGCTCTGCAATGGCCAACTGCCGAACCCGCCGAGAGGCCGCCACGAGAGCTGCCTCTGGTGCTGTAGGCGTGGTGTTTGCCTCTCTGTTCTTACTCCTGTGTAAGAAGCTGCATCACTGGCTTTTGTTAGTATCACTGCATGTTCCAATTCTGACAACTCACTGCAAGTTCAATTTTTGTCATCTCTATCTCACCGACAGTTCTGCTGCTGATGGCCGTCACCATCTCCTGCAAAAAACACTTCACTATGGTGCAGACGGATTCATCTGGAGAAACCCTCCTCATATCAAACACGGAGAAACCAGGAACAGACTGCAAGGTCACTGCTCAGAAAGCTTTACAAACCACCGACATGTTTTCATACAAACATTACTATCAGTTTTATTTTATTTTTCTAAAGGTGCCTGACGGTGTCCTGGCAGTGTCCCCTGACAAGAAGCACCCTGATCCATCTCACTGGCAAACTATGCATGATGGGATGCAACACACCATCTTTTCAAATGAGGTGGGTACAATGGAATTAACATGGACACATGGTCACTGGTTAAAATGTAAAGATCGAGGAAGATCTGTGTCACATTTCTCAGATTTTTTTGTGGAATAGCATGTTGGTCTCCTACAAGTTTTCTCACATGTAATTTGGTGAAAACCTTACCTGTAAAAATGTCAGACTGCTGGAGTGTGTGAATTTGTTGTACTTTAACTCAGCTGTCTATCTCAGTAGCTCCTGTCATTCTGTTCAACAGGATGTGGAGCAACACTTACACTACCAATTCACTGACTGTAACCAAGTAAATGCACACCACTGAAGGCAAATGATATCAGTCACAACTCTACATTCAAATATTTACTTTAATATTCACACCACTCCTGCTTTCCTCAAATCTTAGACAAGCTGGTGTTCTTCTATGACCAGTGACTTCCAACACACACACCAGGTAGTGTGACAGTTGTTTGGTTTGTGCTTATTTTGTCTTTGAGGCAGTTGCTGCTGAAGAAACTTAATCTTTGTGAACTTTTTGTTGTGTACAGTTTGAGGACATGAGCACAATGAATTTCCTCAACAAAAGGAACTCCACCTATGCGTCAGATGTGACTCTTCTCACTCTGCTTCATCGGGTTGGTAGTGCACATACAGTTTTCTGTATACTTGTAAAAGCAGTGCTACGACTCGTCTACACGTGCGTGAGCCTGTCGCAGTAAAATAAGCACTGCATTTAGTTTGACTTTGATATTTTCCATCGTCTGCAGAGGCTCTCCTCCCTCCAGGAGACAGAGGATGAGCTGCTGGACTATGAGCCTCACCTGTACGCAGAGGAGGGGGACTCGGATCACCTCTCAGAGCTGGAGAGCATCACCATTCCTGATGTGGATTCACTCCAGAAAACACTAGAATACTTGGGCCCCAAATTCAGGCAACTGGCTTCCATTTGCAGGCCACCGCATATTCAAAACTGAACACACACCCTTCAGCCAGTCTGGGGTTTTTTTTTGTGAGCCGGGTTTTTAGGTTGATGTTATGTTTGTTATAATAATCTTTGGGGGCAACATGTTAAATAGTTTCTCTTCTCAATGAGAATATACAGAACCAGAGGAAAATCAGTGTGTTAATCACATTATTTAATAGCAACTGTTACATTTCCCCAGTTTTCATTTTACAAGAAAAAAAAAAAAAAAAAGAAAAAAAGTACAGCTGTCTGTCAACTTTAAGACAGTCCTCCAAGACAAATTTGCAGTTACATTTGTACAGTCAAGTAGGCTAGAAATATTTAATACATTTCAGACAGTTAACAAAAGGAAAAAAAAAAAAAAAAAAAAAAAAAAAAAAAATGCATGCTTGCTGGCCTGTTCAAGTGACACTTTCCACATTGCATGCTTCCACACTACCAATGAATATATTTGCTTTTAGTGCACAGCTGCTGGATTAAAAATAAATTGCTCTCCCATTTCATATAAGGGTCCAAAATCCATTTGGGATAATGGGAATTTTTTTTGCTTCGTGTGCTTCAAAATGTGGGAAAATAGGGAGGAACCTTTTTAAATTAGTAGAAAACTACAATATTCATTATTTACAGAAAATGGTAACAAAAAGACAAACAGAAAGAAAAGCCTTCAAACCCTCCCACTACCAACTTTTGGGAGGGGTCGCTGCTCAGCGGTGCTCTGCCCCCTGAGTCCCCGGCCTCTGAATCCTCGGCCTCTCAGGAAGCGACCAGGCACTCCAAACGTTTCCATGTTCAACTTTTTCTCCTCTGCCCACGTGGTTCTCCTGAGGACACAAACGCACAATAAAAAAAAGCATATACATTGCAGAGCATGGGAATCTCCTGAGGTTAGACAAAAAGAAATAGGAAAGGTTACATAATCACCTGGGCTTAAGGTCTGATGAGATGTTGTCAAAGAAGCATTTGGCTTTGTCGTAGTACTTATCACCGACAGTTTCCTCCTCCTCCTCCATACCCTGACTCTCTGGGGCCTCTGCAGAATCCACTTTTTCAACTGCAGCATTTCACAAAAGAAAAGAACACATACATATATGTACATCTAAAAACTGTTTTATATATTGTGCCCACTGAAACTGAGGTGACCGATAGAAACATACCTACAACCTCCTTTGTAAGGTCATCTTTAAACTGAGCGTTTGCAGTTTCAAAATCAAAATCTGACTCAAACTGCAAAGTTGTAGCCTTTGAGTTTTTCACAAGAAGTTGGCCTCTGCTTCGGTTCCTGGACCTGCGACCGCCTGCACGTGACCAGCGGTAGAAGAACAGTTCAGCCAAATCTGTTCAGAACATGTTCAACCCTAACCCTAAGATATTTACTTTTTTAAATCTGTTTCTTGCAGACAACATTCTGACAAACGGTCAAGACAAAACAAATATTGCTTTTCTGTCACTAACAAATAGCTTATAATGTGCATTTTTCCTTTTGATACCTTGTTTTTGCCTTTGCTTCTGGTTCTCAGTACTCTGGTTTTGAATCTTGACTGCAGTTGGCTGAGCTGACGCCCGATCTAAACCTGAATTAATTATATGTTGAAGATGTTTCTTATTTCAGTTTAAAAAGGAATGCAAGAAATTAAAGCCTATGAATGTTAAGAGCCACTGTGAAGTCTGCTTACTGGTGGGTACATTCTCCTTCTGAAACTGGGAACCATCCCGGCCTGAGCGCTGGGCCGGGCGGACAGGCTGTCTGCTCTGCGGCTGGGTTGATGTCTTTCCCCTTCTCTGGGTAGCACCGGCCAGTGGCATGGTCTGGACAGCCTGCTCGACCATGGGGGCCCTTCTGGCTGGGATGCCATGAAGTCCTGGTACTGAGAGCAAAGGTACAAACATGGTGGAGCTGCATATATCGTCACCGACATGTCTGATGTGTCCAAGATGTCATTAACTGTACCTAGGCCCAGTGCTGCATTGTACTGCTGGTTGAGTAGAGAGCTAGCTGCCAGCTGGTTGTAGGTGGGCATCATGTCCCTGTATGGACTCCATCGTGGGTGATACGCAGCAGAGGAGCTGCCAATGGATGACTGAAAATCACAACAATCAGGACAAAGCAAGTTTGAGAGTAATATGACATTTTGTTTTATGCCACGGTGGAAATTACAAAGTCAGACACATCTCCCTGAGCCACACACCTGCACAATAGCAGGGTCACGAGGCAGACCATGGTGTGGTTTTGGTGGTTCTGACACAGTGATATCCTTGATGTCACTTCCTCTGAAAATTATGTATTCATAAATTTCATCTTTTGGTGGCACTGGTCTATCAGTGTGTCGGTCCTCTGTCCCATAGGATTTAACTGTAATGAAGATAATTGAAAAGTGAGGTTTAGTTTAATCTTCAGCATTCTTAATTGACAACTTAATGTATAAGAATTAGTTTGATAAAGAGAAAGGAAAAAAAAACAAGTGTGTTCAACATCTTGCAAATGATCAACGTACCTTTGGCTAAAGCAACCGTGGACCTGTCTGTGTCGACAGAGGACAATATTCCCTCATAACGAATCTGTGCCTTGGAAATCAAACTTATTTTACTGCCGATGTAAGGGGTTCCTGATCCTCCACTCATGCCTGCGGTGAACCTCGTCAAACGGAGAAGTAGCAGCTAAATCACAGAGTATTAAACCGCAGCAAACATTTCATCACGGCTTATCAGCAATGTACGCAATCAGCCACCACCTGTGCGCTTTATAACGTTGGCAATGACGCTCCTAGTGGCTGCTGGGTCACCTGCGCGGAAAGTACGGTGAGTTTCTTTAGCCAGCCGGCGTACACCTGCTGAGCCAAATAGTCTGTGGAGTCTGTAGCCCAGGTAACATCAGACACAGACAGGAACTGGCGCTCTGTGGTGGCAAACTACCCTCCAGGCGAGTTGTCCCACTTAACCTTAATGCAAAATGAATAGAGAAATGTAACGTTGAATGAGAAAATAGAAAATAAACCATTATAAGCCAATATTGTGCTACATATACACACATAGGCCAGGGATGGGGATAATATTCTAATTGCTGAAACATTACTGAACAAAAGTTTTAGGACACCTCAGCTTTTCCAGCTGTTGTTTAAATTTACACAATTCAGTGTCTCAGTTTTTCTGAAATTAAATCATAGATCAAATAAGCAGGTTGATATTTAAAAACAAGGAGTCATGGAATCTACTTGCTAAAACACATTTTTGACTAATTCAGCAGCTGAGCTCACTTGTGATTCTACAATGCATCAAATATTGTTCAGAAAGTTTGTCTCAACACTGTCCAAGTCAAGTGAAATCAATTTTTTATTTATATAACACCAAATCACAACAGAAGTGATAACGAGGCACCTTTAGAGCAGGTCTAGACCGTACTCTTTATAATACACTGTTGCTGAGTTTCCATGAATGTGCTGCACTTGTCGTTTGTCTTGCTTTCACCTTCTGTCCAGTTCATGTCAAACCAGCTCCATGGTTTAAGCCTGGAGTTTAAGTCTGCTAGTCTCTCATCATATATGTTTTGCATGTTTTGGCTCATTATCTTGACCAACCTGCCTGTCTTTCTTTTCTCACCATTGTGTGTGATAGCAATATACAGCACTACTTCCTGCAGTACAGTCTTGTCCTAATACATTAGAGGTGTAGTAACACACTTTGACACTGCAACCTTTGCACAGACAGATGTTGGGACACATGTAGGAATTATTTGCATTAACGTCCAAGGCTTCATTCACTTCCATTGCTGCATAAAAAACTATGCGTAAACCAATTACTTGAGCCCTGAAAAAGGCCTGTTTTCTATGAAATTTACATGTTTTTTTAAAGTTTTGTTGTTGTTTTTTGTTTACCTACAACTTACCTTTGCACTATTAAAGGTTTTTCAATTGACTTGAACTGCTAAAATTTCAATAATAGCTAGAAAAATTTGATTGCTCTCAGACTCTTAGGCTTTCATTGACTGGTTTGCAGTTGTATCCTATACTGCAGGTCAAGGATTGTCACAGGTAGGTAGGTAGGTTACTTTATTTATATCTGTAGGTAAATTTGGTTTGCAGTCAAAGAGTAATCAGTCTTACACATACACATTTAACAGACAGTGCAGACAACTCCACATGCACAGGGTAAATAAAGATACATAAACAAAAAAATAAATTAAAACATTGCATCTATGCAGTGTCACTACAACTCATGAATGATGGCTGCTGGAACAAAGCTCTCTTTATACCGTTTTGTTCTGCACTTTGGGACTGTGAACCTTTTTCCAGAAGGAAGAAGTTAACTGGACCATTTAACAATTTGGTTGAGAATATTCCTGCTCTTTAAAGACAGATTTCCAAACCATGACGCCACAGAAAAAGATAAAAATCGATTCAACAAAACCACAGTAGAATAAGATCATCATGGTCTTGTCAGTATGGAAATACGGCTCAGACACCTCAGACACAGCAAACGCTGATGCCCCTTCTTACACACAGCTTCACAATTTGCCTCAAAGTTTTGTCAATAATTGTCCCAAGGTATTTGTAAGACTGTACCATTCCACTGTCTGACCTTTAATGGATGTAACTTCATGTGTGTTGGCACGTCTTCTGAATTCAATTATCATATCTTTTGTTTTAGATATGTTCAGTTGAAGGTAGGACTCCTCACACCACTTGACAAAATCATCTATGACCAGGCCGTGGCTGGTCTCATTGTCCTGGAGCCTACTAACAATAACAGAGTCATCTGCATACTTTAGGATGGTCCTGTCATTAGAAATATTCAGCTGATGATAAATCCTCTGATTCTTTAAACCATGTTGTAACACTCAACAACCATGGGCAACTGACTCAGGATCTGAAAATGAAGTTAACTGATGCCTACAAATCAGGCAAGCCTATAAAATGATATCAAAGCCATTCCAGCTTGATAAGTCCTCTTTCCATAATGTCATTAAGAAATGGCAGTTTAGGGAAACTATGGAATTCAAGACAAATCTGGAAGACCAAGAAAACTTTCAGATAAAACTGCATGTGCGCTGAGAAGAAAGGCAAAGCAATATCCCTGAATGAGTGGAAAGGACCTGCAGGAAGGTTTAGCTGACAGATGAGTGGTGGTACACTGTTCCTTTGTGCAGTATTAGTACACAAGTATGGTTTACATAGTTACCAGAAAGAAACCTTACCTTCAGCCTCATCAGGAAGTTAGTGTCTGAAGTCTACAAAGCAACATCTGGATAAGCCAGAGTGATTTAAACAAGTTCTGTGGACAGATTCAGATTCAGACAACTTTATTTATCCCAAGAAGGGCAATTCCTTTGCAGCTTACCCAGTCCATATACAAACTTAAAAACTCACAGGCAAAGTAGTTATATATCAGAGGCAACAGATCAGCATACTTTGGTCAATACAAGGAACAACAAGCAGCAATAAGTAAAATGAGGAAAGGAATAAAACAAGTAAAACAGATTAAAATAACAGTTTCTATAGTAAATAAATAATGTGAATACATAAATGACTGCATTAAAAAATGTTACTTTAAATATATCATTTGAAATGAAAACTAACAGCGTTTAGTAGCCTGATAGCAGAAAGAATGAAGGACTTGAAGAGGGGGTTGGTTCTCTTAAGGGGCACATTAAAGGTAAAGGTAAAATTGGTGAGGGTGAGTATGGCCAAAGCATGATGAAAAAAGCAGGTTGCCAACTATTAAAGATGTGGGGTGGAAATATTCTGCTTTGGGGTTGTGTGACAGCAGGTGGCACAGGAAACACTACATTGACACTGGGAGGAATGGATTCTACTGAATATCAACAATTTCTGGATAAAAATGTCTTATAGTCATTGAAGAAAATGAAACCAAAAGAGACTGGTTTCTACAACAGGACAATCATTCAAAGCAGACCTCAACTAAAAAGAGAAAGCTGAAGTGGAACAACCCTTATAGTCACCCTGAAAATCAATGGGTAGATCTTTAACATGCTGTGTGAGCAAGACAGCCTCAAATATGTCAGATCATGAAGCGATCTGCAGAAAGCTTATATTCTTAAATCAAGAGTAGAGATGCTTAGCTGGATCCATAAAGTGTAATTACTAGTTGTTTTACTTTTTCTATTGAAGTTAATTTAATAAAAAACAACAAAATATGGAATATGCCCAGTGGTGCACAAATTTACAACTGCTTATGAAAAATGAATACAAATAAAGTAGCCTAAAGTAGTTATGGGGTTTTAGTTTTTTGTTATGCATTAGCTGCTAGTGCAGCCATGTTCTATAGACTGTAAATTTGAAAAACATCACACAGACCACAGCTTTTACTTTCATTTATGTGTTGAAATGTAAAAATGCTAAATGTTCAAAGAGTACAAGTGTGCACCCCATTCAGCAGCTACTGCTGGCACGTTTGCTTTTTAACAGCCTCTATGGACGGTAAATTTGTAATTTGAATAAATTACATACTACACACTTGGATTTATACTTCAACACATTTAAATGAAAGCAAAAGAAAACTTGAAAATTTTCAGTCAGGACACGTAACTGTCTGACAGCACATTACAATATTTCCTCTCTAGAGAAGGGTGGGGCGTCCTCAAACGCCTCTTTTACAACAGCAACTTCACTAGCTGGCCAAAACAGTGCAGCCATCTTGCACGGCGCATCGGGACCGACTAAACTCTGAAATCTGGTTTGTTAGCTTGTTGTAAACCACGTTATTATTCTACCAAAAGTCACTCAGTGCGATTCTGAGACGGGATAATTAATGGGACAACGTGAAAACACCGGCGACGGTGAAACATTTGTTGGAAACATTTCGTCTCCGGTACGATGTTGTTCCGTCTCGTGCATCCCCTGGAATGACAGCTGAAGCCATTGGTACCGCCTTTTACAATGTGGAACAGCCAATCACAGCTCGCCGAAGTCCCCGCACTGAGACGTTTACTTGTTGTGCGCACGCGCATGTCAGTTGGTAAGTACCTCACTTCTCACAAGCACACAGGAGTGTGAAGATGGCGGTTCGCCCGGGCCCGCTGGATGAGCTGTTTTTACACACAGAGGTGAATAAAGCGGTAGTTTGTCATCCTGTCCGGTCTGTAGAGTCACAACTATCGGTCTTTTGTCACAACAACCACTGGGGTAGGCACGAAGCAGCCGGTAATTACATGGCTATAGTTCCGGGACAAGGGGGTAGCGAGAGCTAATGTCCAGCTGGGACTTGGTCAAGACGATTGCTAAAGCAGGTACGCTGTAACTACTTATGTTGTTTTCCTCATTGTCTCAAAAAGAGTATACACGAAAACCAAGCACAGGAGCTGTCAGAGGAATTTAGTGTCAGAGTCTCGCCCCATCACATTCAAGATTGTTTGTACTCCGTCTAAACAAGTTGAAGTGCAGGGGGTCTCATCATAGCGAGGTCCCCATGGTTCAACTATGGACGCATCGACGGCCAGCACGGACTCCTCTCCGGGACACGACCCTGGCAAAACACTTGTTGTTAGTGACGGTGCGGCTTCTCTCCCTAATCACCTGCGGAAAGTAGGCTCATACTCAGTGCAGACTTTCAATGGGAGCCAAACTATGAACTCTCACAATTCAGGAAGCGCTGCCCTTCTCGGGGGGACGACAGTGACAAGTGGCACGGGTAACAGCAGCGTTCCTGCGGTATCTGTCGCAGCTGTCAACAGTGGACCAGTGTTGTCTAAAGGGCTGGCCAGTGCGATAATGCCCCCCTCGTCAAACAGTGTAATCCAGACGCATCTCATGAACTCGCAGAGTGTTGTCGCTTCAGCTCAGCCCGTGAGCCAGCCAACAGGACACACTGTGACACTCGTCAGGCCGCCTATGCAAACCGCGGGGTTGGGTGCAACTTTGAATGGGAACAATAATACGAACCCTGCTGTGGTTGCCAATACAACGGGGCAGTCAGGTATCAGCATACAAACTCCGCTTGTAAACAATGCCCAGCCGTCCAACTCGGTGTCTGTCAGCGCAAGGTCGCACATTATCAAGGCAGAGCCACCCACAACAATAATACAGTCAGCATCGCAGCCGACTGTCACTCCTGGCGCCGTCAGCGCTCCCCGGACTCCGGCCACGGTGGCTGCTGGTCCAGGCGGGATCCGAGCTCTGACGCCTCAGATGTTGGCCCCAAGGGTCCCCCAGACCTCCCCAGGACAGCCCAGTATACATAACATCCAGCTCCCCCCGGGTGAGTGAAGTCAGAACTTTTTATTGTGTGTGTACTGGTATTTATTTCCACACTTAACTAATTTATAAAACTGGTTTCATTTGCCTCTTGATCCAAACAAAAGCGTATGATTACATTCTTATTGAATGTTGTTCATCCAAGTACATGGCAAATCTGCAAATCTGTGTCCCTTTAGACTTCCTATCATAATACTGCTGAACCACTGATGTGGTGTGATTTATGGAGTCTACCTTATGATTTACAACAGGAATTGATCAAATTTGCTCTGCATGGTGCTGTTGCATTTATTCAGAAGAACATTGGATTTGACACTGCTTCTACCCAGCAATTTCATGTGCTAATATAATTATATTTAAGTTGTCTCTTGTCATCTAGATATATTCAAGTTGTCTAATGTATTTTCTGACTTGGTTCAGGGATGGTGCTTGTGCGCAGTGAGAGCGGACAGCTGCTGATGATTCCTCAGCAGACTCTGGCCCAGATGCAGGCCCAGGCGCAGGGAGGCATGACACCTCGGACTGCTACACCAACAAACGTGCCTCCTGGCCAGGTAAAATTACACAGTCTGCCAAGCAAAAGCTTTACATCTGCAACAATTATGTCTTACTTCTTGAGTGCCCTGGACAGTATTACAGCCCATGTTCTGCTTGTCTTCCTGCCTTCAACTTTAAGAATGACCTGTTGAATATAATAATATTAGATTATAGCTCATGTGTAGTTATGTGGAAAGTGGTGCTGTTGTATATTATTGTGTTGTATCATTAGTCTTCATTTATGCAAAATCCTAAAAGACATATGGCCGTTGTTTTTCTTTATTAATATTTAAATGTAAACTATAGATGCCTTTTCCGGTTTGGTGGAAGTGGGTGTTGCACATCATATTTTGCTTTATGCCTCCTCTCAGGCCCCTGGAAACATAATCAGCAGACAAGTGACTCCCAGCAATATCATCCGACAGGGCTGTCCAACTCCAACATCACTCGCTGCGACCACCACTCTTCACAGACCTCCTGTTCTTCAGGTAACCCTGTCTGTATGTAGGTGTCACATCATATCTGGTAATGTTCATTTACGTTGTTGCGCGTTGTTTTGTGTCCCCTACTTACATAAGCTGCAGGTTTTCTCATTCATTGTTCCATGTCTGGAGCATTTTGCCACAAAGCACGTTGGCCACAGAACGCAAACATATCAGATTTACATTTATCCTATTTACATAAAGTACCTCATTAACTGTTTGAAATTGTGGTAGCATGATGTTATATTATAATCCACCAGAAGTGTCTTATTAGTTAATTTTCACACAATGAAAAGGACACAAACTCCCATTTTGTAGAAGTTGTGTTATTTGGTGCACAGTGTGAATAAATGGTTTTCAGTTCCCTGGATTTATTCGTAATCCTGAACCTTGTTTCCTGGATTTACTATGGCAGAATTGAGACGTAGATTTGTAGGAATTATGCTCATTTATAAAGTTATATTCTATAAATTCTTTCAGCTAGAGGGCTGAGGATATGCAGGACTCTGAACAAGATGTCTCATGTTATCTATTAAGTACAAAATAGATGAGAACACAAGACCAGAGTAAGACCAAAGTAAACCGTGCAGACAGATTTCCATGACACGTAATATAGTGCAAGCGCTACCCTATAGTTAAATAAATAACTGTAGCATAAATGGGTTTGATGGGATGGAGAAAAAAGTCTGGTCATGATCATTTAATACAGCATTTTGGTGCAAACTATCAATCCTCTGAGTTCATCTCGATTTTTTTACTTTTAGGTCATTAAAAAATTATTGCGAGTCAAATCCAGATCAAGTTTCCTTTAGATTATTACATATATAGAAGTAATGTAAACAAATATTTTCTGGATAGTCATTAGATTTTTAAGATTGTTAAAAGAAAATAGTACAATAAGTGGGTTGGTTTGTTGGGCATTTAGACAACATTGATTGGTCAGCCTTCTCTCTCTGTGGTACTCTGTTCAGCAAACACGGCATGAAAAAATGTTTGTGTGGACATCTTCCTCTTGCAGCCTGATGTCTTTCATCCAAGCAGGCTTCATGCTGAAAAGCATCAGCAGCGTTTGTTGTTTATTCATAAAATTGTCACAAAATTATCAAGACATACCAATGAAGCACTGCCTTTTGCTCATATCTTTGAGGTAGTTCTTTTTTGAGGAAGAACACTAAACTGAAATACAGTGCAGGAGAAGCACACCTGTTTCCTAATAGGAACTAGAAGTTTGTTTACTTGAGCAACTTTGAAACAGCACTAAAACCCACCCTCTCCACTAATGACCTGACAGGCAAGTTTTAAAACCTTTCAACGACTTAAATAACATGTTATGATGGCAATATCTCTATTCCCAGAGTTCTGTTGGGGCTGCAGTACCAGGAATGACCACCAGGACTGTCACCCAAACAGCTGGGACCACAGTTACCTCAGTAACAGTGAGCAAAGTGAGTGAGTTGTATTGAGCCCAAGGGATCTGATAGAAAGAGCTGGATGTGTGTCTGTACTGTAACAGTGTACTTATATTATATTTATGACAAGTACAATAAGATAAAAGAAGGCAAAGCATTCTGTGACGTATAACATGGTTATTCACTAATTAGACATGAATTTATTCATTATCAGACTGTTTTTTGTGTCTGACAGGAGACAATGGAGAATGTGAAGAAGTGTAAGAACTTCCTGTCTACATTGATAAAGCTGGCATCCACTGGAAAGCAATCAACAGAGACTGCGGCCAGTGTGAGAGAGCTGGTCAAGGACCTGCTGGTGAGTGAGCCATACACACTGATGATGACACTAACATGTCAAATGCCGTGTCGTTTTTCACTTTTGACAAGGACTTTGACGATTATATAGTAATTTATTTAAAAGAAAAATGAAAAGTCCTTCCTGGCAAACTTTCAGCTCTCACTCCCAGCTTGTCATGTTTACGTGTTGTACTAGGAGGGCAAACTGGAAGCTGAGGAATTCACCAGCAGATTGTACAAAGAGCTCAATTCCTCACCCCAACCTTACCTTGTGCCTTTCCTCAAGGTGAGAAAAATGTTCTGCTGTCATTGTCCTTGATGAATTGTTCAGAGAATATCAGTAGACGGTGTGGTTTATTTTTCCTGGACCACAGGAAACATGTTGATACTTAAGTGCATTTCTATAATGTTTGTCTACCTGCTTGTCTTCTGTAGAGAAGTCTGCCGGCCTTGAGGCAGCTCACTCCAGACTCAGCAGCATTCATCCAACAGAGTCAGCTCCCCCAGCCGGCCTCAAGTCCAGTCGCCTCCACCTCACCTACCCCCACCCCTACCACGGTGGTCCTTGGCAGCCCTGCCCCTCGCCTCACTAGCCCAATCAGCAGGCCCCAGCTCCAGCCAGGCGTCAACAAGCCAGGACAGATCCCCCCATTGGTAAACTGAATGCTCTGTTTCTCGGATGTCAGCTCAACTCAACTTGAAAACTTTGAGTTGTAACTATATCAAATGTAACGCAAATTAAATTCTCCAATCCCTGAAACCGCACAATAAATCATTAGTTATACATGTCACTGTGGTAATAATGACATAATCAGAACTTGAAACCTTCTCAGGTTCTCCAGCCTCAGCAGCAGAGAGCAGTGTTGAGACCTCAGGTAACCTTACCAACGACCCCCATGGTGACTCTCAGGAATCAGGCCCCTGGCCGCATCATGCTGGGACAGCAACAGGTCCAGCTTAAAGAGCTGCAGCCAGGTGAGGATGTGAATCTAAAAATCATCCGTCTGTGTGTACGTGTCTTTCTTTGGGTGACCTTTTAATATTGTGATTTTTGTGTCTCTACCAGTTCCTGTGAGGCCAGATGTGTCACCTGCTTCTAAACAAATCTCCGCTGCAGCCTTGACCCCAGCTCAGAAGAACAAGCTGAAAGAGGCGGGTGGCACTTTCAAGTAAGAGAGTTTGTAATCACAAAGGTTTTAGTATCACATCAAACTAGAAAAATTTACTTTTTATAACTTTTATTTAAGCAAAATATAAATGTTTTTTATTCCCATCAACATGCCATAGCTTTAAAAACATAGTGATGGTGTCACATAAAGGGTGATAAAAATCTAATAAATAAATAAATAAGTAGCTGTAAACACATCATAACTATGTGAATCCACTATATCTTTGTGGACTCATTATTATCAGGCTAGTGTCTTGGTTTGTCTCACTGCGGTTATGTTGACAGGGATGATGACGACATCAACGATGTGGCCTCCATGGCTGGAGTGAACCTATCGGAGGAAAGTGCTAATATCCTAGCAACCAATTCTGGACTAGTTGGAGCGGTAACACATTCCTGTAAGGATGAGACTTTCCTCTCCTGCACCATGCTGCAAAGGAGGATGCTGGAGATAGGTGAGACACTTGAACTTTAACAACATTGACTACATACAAAATCCATTCATCCATTCATCCTTTACCTAAAGCGCTATGGTACAACACTGTTTCTTTTCCAGGTAGGAGGCATGGTGTGACAGACCTGGGTGCTGAGGTGGTGAACTTTGTCTCCCATGCCACTCAGCAGCGACTCCAGAACCTGCTTGAAAAGGTTTCCCAAGTGGCCCAGCAGAAAAATGTCAACTTAAAGGTTTGTTTAAAGCTGCAGTATGGACACAGTCATACTAATACAACCTTTTCCCCTCTTGGTTTGGATTTAGCATTAACCGTATGCTTGCATTGAAATAATACTGGTGCTATGACTTTTCCAACATTGTTTTTAACATGCAAATGACATGCGGATCTTACAATATTTTGTGTCCACATATATGCAATAATTTCTCTACTGTTTGTTGGCAGGAGGATGGAAACCATGAGCAGAGCAGTGATGTTCGTACTCAGCTCAAGTTCTTTGAGCAGCTGGACCAGTTAGAAAAACAACGGAAGGAGGAACAGGAGAGAGAGATCCTCTTGAAGGCAGCTAAGGTACGGCATAACTTCTTTCATGTTTGTTTGTTTTTTTTTAATGCTTAGATGAAATCAAGGCCCTTTTATTAATGATAGTAGGTGTGCAATGAATGATGATTTGTTTGGCTTTGGATTTGTTCAGTGTTTGGGTGTCCTGCAGCTTTTGATTGATATTCTCTAAAGTTTGACAAATGGTCACCTGCAATTGGTTTTGACTCACCCTCAGGATGACTATTAGGATTTAGATCAAACTGCTTTTAACAAATGTACTGTGTGATATGTCAGATGGCACTGGAGGACAATTTATAACACCACATTTAATTCCAGTAACTGTGTGACATTAAAAATAAAATGATATGTAGATTTAATAAATCATGTGGGCATTACACGGCAAATTAAAGCAGTGAATAAAGTTTTATTCATTTACTCTGAAGTCTAAAAAACCTTTCAGCTTTAAAAATAAATGCTGTGATGTGGGAATATTGAGGGGACTTCAGGTTTGGCCAAAATAAGTACTTAATGATCTTTGGTCTTTCTACTGCCAACATTAATATGTCTCGCTTTTGGCCCTGCAGTCTCGAGCTCGGCAAGAGGACCCAGAGCAACTACGTCTGAAACAGAAGGCAAAAGAGGTAAGATGAGAGGGAGGCAACAGACAGCCAGCCTCTGTGTCTGTATGTGTAAACACTGTATGCTTGAATTCCATGTTGGCATGTGTGTGTGTTATCCAGATGCAGCAGCAGGAGCTGGCTCAGATGAGACAGAGGGAGGCCAACCTGACGGCACTGGCAGCCATCGGCCCCAGAAAGAAGAAGAGGATTCTGGACTCTCCATCCTCGTCTGCTGTGGCTGAGGTAACATTAATGACAGTACATTTGCCAAAGAGTGTTGCTTATACCGGGAGAGCTGTCAAGTATCCTGTCGTAAAGATGTTATGTACATCTGATACTTTACTTATTCACAACATTTGCTGTCCTTGCTCTGTAGTGAACATCTCTTTACATTACCAATCGCCATAAGCTTGACAGGGACTGAATGAAGAGCCATTTATGACTCACACTTCAATAAAACTCAGCAAAGTTACATAGTTAAAACAACAATGGCAGCAATAATAACACCAGGTTAAAACTGAAAAGCTAATTTCTTTTTTAGTATAAAATATATTGTTTATAGAAATAGCTAATGTCAGAGTTAACAGTTTTTCAGTTATTTTCTCTAGTGACTGTGTCAGACAACGTTTGACACAGTCACTGACAGGCCACACTACCTCGACAGAAACCTGCTGTCAGTCATCTGTGCTGTTCCCATACCCTGAGAAATAAAAATGTATTGAAGCTTCTCTTTAGTTCTGGCAGATTAGTGGACTCTTGTAATCACAGATCAAATTTAACAAGTCACAGTCTTCATAATGTGACACATCTTAACTCACCATGCTACAGCAGCTGGTTATGCTTGGCTGTACCTTCTACACATCGCTGTCACTGGTTGAGTTAATTGATTTTTCTTTTCACCATGACACCTCCAGATTCTTGGTTCCCTTAGCCACGGTGCATCTTTCCTTGTTCTTCTTTTTTTCATACATGTATTGGGTTCTGCTCTGTTTAGTGTTAGGGTTTTGGGGTTTCTTTGACTTGATTCACTGGGGAGCATCTACAAGAGCAGGGCCTGTTCTGCAAAATAAGTGTTTAGCCATTTGCTGCAATAAATGATCCTGTATCCTATAAGTCTGACAGGAATCAGTATATAAAAGCAATTGTTCAGGAAACAATGTGGAATACAATGTGTGTGTGTGTGTGTGTGTGTGTGGGGGGGGGGGGGGGGTGTGGGTGTGGGGGGGGGGGGTGAACTTTTCTGTGAACTTCCCTGCAAGAGAACATGTAAACTCTGCACAGACAGGCCTCAGGCCAGATGGTGCTTTCAAACATTGAACAGACTAAGCCACTTCACTTCTCCTTATTGGTCAACATCAGTCATTAAATGTGAAAAGCTACAACACACATGGATAGAGGTGCATGCAGGCATTAACAAGGTTCTGAGGCGTTATTTTTCACCCTGTCTTTCTCCCTCCCATCATTATCATCCTGCAGGGATCAGGAACAGGTTCCTCTCTGTCGGGTGGGGCTGGTTCATCGGGCTCCAGACCCACACGGCAGCGCATCACACGTGTCAATCTCAGGGACCTGCTCTTCTGTTTGGAGAACGAGAGATTTACCAGTCGCTCCCATTTCCTCTACAAGGGCTTTCTCAAATAGGCTTGATGTCAAAGAGAAGAGGACGAGGAGGAGAGATGAAAGGGGGAAAATGGCATGTGTGGAGAGACCAACAGCTTCCACCACGGAGAGAGCGTGAGAGACTCTTAGAAATGAAGAGGAGAGGAGCAGCGATCAAGGTTTTTCAGATATACCTGATAACCTGAAATACAACAGTAGCTACATTTGATGGCCTCTCTACCTCTCCTCCAAAAATGCTTATTTTCTTTCAGAGCAGTCCTGGACTTGTGCCCCTTTATTTACCCTGTACAACTTATTTTTCAAAAGGTGCAAAAAAGGATTATATTAAGGGTTTTTGTATGAACAAATGACTTATTGTACAATTATGCACTGCAACATAGTACAGTTTATTTTCTGATTATTTGTATGTGCATTAGGCTTTAAAGCAATGAAAATTGTTTGTTTTATTAGACCACCAACTAATCTTATTAATGATTTTATTTTTGTTTGTCAACTGAATTAGTTTCAGCTCCAAACTGTATAACCTACTGAGTTGCCTTCCTAACTATGAATAAGCCATATAGCCATCCCGAAGCAATTAACCCTGCTGTATCTCATGAAGCAGTAGCTTGCTCTCTATCTGTCTTCTCCATTACTTTACTTGATTTCTTTCCCCGGCATATTTATTAACTAAACTCAAGCTTAAATTAATGTTTAGTTATTTATTTAATTTCATGTGACACCTCAGTTGTTTCATGTAGCTTAGATTCAAAACAAAATGTGCATTTACCTGCATAGGATGTTTAAAATCCTTTTTGGACATTTTGTGGGGTGTATAGATTTCATTGTGTGAAGAGAGGTGTGTTCTTTGTTTTTAAAAAAAAAAAAAAAAAAAGTTCAATTGTTCTTTAAAATTTGTTTTACCTGTGTTCATTTTTAAAACTTCAACAGTTTTCAGAGGCTTTTAACCTGTACTGCTATACCAAACATACATCTACCTGAACTGATTTCTATTTTTGTAGCTGCCCACCAACTCACATTTTTACTCTTTCAATAGTAACTGACAGTGTCCTCCAATCTTTTCCTTACTTGCTTATATTTTTGTGCGCTACTGGACACAGCCCCTTAGGTTTTTAGTACCTACGACTTAAGAAACTGGAGTTTCTTCCTGTATATTTGTAAATGTTACACCTAAAGTTTTACACATGGTTTTGTATAGAATTGAGAATTTACCCATACAACATAAAGAAAAACACATTTTCTCTATTGAAAGTTTGAATAAATAATGATTTTACAGTAACTTGTGGTTTGTCATTTATACAGATTTCATTAGGTCATAAACATTTTTTTTCATTGTAATGCACTAGGGGGCAGCATTGCATTGATAGAACATCTGGACGTTAGTGGACTGAGTGAGGCTTTGTACATGAATGAGCTGAATGCCTTTAATTCCCTCTTACTCTACCTGTTCACAGATAATTCCACGTAATCCTCTAACATCTGCAGAGCCACATGTAGTACGCAGCGTGTCTCCCCTGGGTCTATACAGGCGTTTATTGAGTAACTCCCATGAGTGCAACGCACAGCTCTCAACCCAAAATGAAAGCACACTCACACACAGTCTGCTACCAGTCTGTGCTGCTCTTTGTTGGACTGTCTTGTTTGAGTCCGTCTCCATTATCAGCCCAACACACAGCGCATTGGCAACAGCTGCCACATCAGCTGCTAACATTCACCACAGCCACGGGCTGGAAATAATTAGGCCATTCTGCCAGTGGGACAGTAGCCTGATGTTACAATGATTGGGAGCAGCTTTTGTATCTGCGTTGACCAAAGATGAACAATAAGCATATATTTGGAGCCATCAGTGGTGATGAGCCACAATTTCATTCTCCATAAAGAAAGTACATCTATGAGCCACTAGGTGGCAACAGCTCATTTTACCACATCACTGCTGACATGGACTGAAGCTGCATCTCCAGGTTCTTTTTTTTTTTTAGTATATGTTTTGGGGCTTTTGTGCCTTTATTGGACAGGATAGTGGAGAGAGACAGGAAATGAGGAGGCAGAGAGAGGGGGAATGACATGCAGTAAAGGCCGTCCGATGCGGGACTCGAACCGGGGCCAACTGCAGCAAGGACTGTAGCCTCTACACATGGGGCGCCTGCTTAGACCACTACGCCACACGACGCCCCATCTCCAGGTTCTTTATAGTTAAAATTACCTGGTTACATTTGGTTGACTTTGTTGTTCACATGCTCATGTTATTTGTGCTATTCTCAAAACATAGAATACAGACCACAAGGCCAACGTGCCAGGTGCTCTCATTGTCTTTCATTCTGGCATTTTGCAACACATACAACAATTAAAAAGGGAGAAGCAGTCTATATTGTTGATGAAATAAAAGCAGTGTGCTGCTGTGGGAGTGCAGAGCCTGATAAAAGCCAGGCTTTCTGTCATGAACCAGCATGACCCGACAGTCCTTCATGGCATCTCTGTCTGGTGGCGGTGGTGATTCAGGTAAGGCCTCACCCTTTGTGCCTCAGCCCAATCCAATATTTTTCCTAGTAATCCCTCTTCCACTCCTCAACACTGCTGCTCTTTCAGAGTTAAGTCCACATAAGCTCCCACTTGAGTGCCAGAGGCAGAGCAACAACAGGGATGGCGCGGTTGCCTAGCGACGTCTCAGTCACTGCACCTGAGGGTGTTGGGTAAACACCCTGAGCCTGCCAGGGGGAAGAAGGGATAAGTAACACCACTGTTTCTTTCCATGGCATTTATTAAAGGGGGCTGTTATTAATTTGTAACATTCAGGGTTGTCATTTTTGCTTTCACCCCAGGGTGAGATTATATAATAAACCATATCTAAAACAAGTTTATTTATGTGTTTGTGTGTCTGCCGGCACTCACCTGCCTGTGACTGTTCGTCTGTGCTTGGCTGAGGATGCTTTTGTCTTATTCTAGGATTTGACTGCTCTGATAGTGCTTCACAGCCGGGTGTTCCTCTTGCACTTTTATGATAAGTCTCTGGTCTAAAATTCTTTCCTTGTTTACTCTCACAGAGGGGCTCAGTGTTAATGATGGTTAGAGGCAGATGACAGCTCCCCCAACTCCCATTACTTACATGGATCGGAAGGTTATGAAATCCTTTATTAAGGTAAGACCCCTATAGCTAGATGAATAAGAAGGTTGTGATATTTTTTTCATTGACATTACTTTGCAAACCAATGAATTCAAAATTCCACTCATAATCCCACTGTATTCATGCTGTGAGACAAATGCAATACTAAAAGACAGTTAATTAATTTTATCCTTTCAACGCCTCCTTGCATATTGTTGATTAAGCTTTGAGCTTATGAATAAAACTCTCTCCTAGGACGGACATGAGAATGTGATTTGGATGAACTGATGTGGCATAGTGTGATTCAGTGGCTGCCCTTTATCATCCATTAAGATGCACAAAAATCCTGTAGCCAATAACACTTTTATCCTGAAATGACAGAGTGTGATTTTAAGCTTCTTCCGAGGAATCAAACCCTTAAATATAAAATTCAGCAACAGTTCATTAGTTTACACCTCCTCACAGCTCCATTTCATGTGCCTCTGCGCCCTTGTTCCACCCAGGTTAATGCTGACTTTAGGCTTCTTTTGTTATGGGGTCAACCAGGGCGGTCTGCTTTGGCCCGGAGATGCTATAATAAGGCCAGTGTTTATGACTGCTGCTGAAATGGGTTTGTAAGCACGGCTGAACCTGTGAGGTATTGACGCAGGGGTTAATAGCCTGTTGGCCTCTTTAATGGAGCTGAATCAGGTCAGGCAGCAGGCAGTGTCAGCCCACAGGAGAGGAACATCTCCATTTACAAAGTCATCTCCTCTATGAGGCGGCACAGGCACCAAAATGTGTTGAGCATACACACCTGTGGTGCACACAGAGAGATGTGTGATATCATGTTCCTGAACACAGGAACAAACAAAGCTGAGACTCTACACGACACAGGCTGATGTGGAAGTCAAAACGGCCATTTGCATTTTAACCCACTGATCTTTTCTCAAATTGGGGTCAGACTCCTGAAATACCTGCGTGGCTAATGTAAATCCATGTCAGGAGATACTGGTAGTACACTTAAGATGGGAGACATTGAAAAAACTTACCAAGACTAAGAGTCCACAGCCATGAGAGCAGCTCAGTGAAGCTGTACTTAAGCACAGTATCATGTTCGCCATCTCAATTTACAGTCAACATTTGCACTAAACACAAAGTAGAGCGGAGGCATGAGTGTGTTAGAAGAAGTATTAGAAGAACTGAAATTTTGTCCCAATGATTCCACAAAATGAATACACTCCTGAGACGAAAGAAAGAAAAAATCATGTTGACACCACTGGGAAAGTCAGAACGATTCACCATGAATGTACAAAACATGGCAATCCATTCAAAATTCTTTAAGATACAGTATTTCAATCTGGACCAAAGTGGTGCAACAACAAACAGAACCAACACTGCCACCCCCAGAGTCACACCACTCGCCTGGCTGATGGTCAAATGCTTCCACAAAAAAAAAAAAACATCAAATAAAATATCTGCACATTTATAATAAAAACACTAGCAGAGATATAAATGACCAGGACACACCTTCAGGCCAAAAATCTCACCTCTTCCACAAACACTTTTTAAGATTCAGAAAGACACAAATGAATTATGTATGAAAAGTGTTATCTCTTCAGTTAGGACTCACCATGAAGCGTATGCAAATGATGCTCTTTAGACGGAATAAGGAGTTTAAATACATGAGACACATATATAAGATCAGAGTCATAAAACTACGACTAATCAGCTTACATTGGGCACGTGGCCAGATAGGTGTTGTTACTCCCCGTCGTGTTACTGTAATATCATCATTACATTTACAAGACTAATGCTGTTGCACACGTGTGGTGGTCAATTATTTATTCATACTAATGACTGTGCTGTACATCCATTATTCATGCTAAATGTTGGTCTGTCTTACTGGAGTGATGCTGACAGAGGAGAATTGAGGGGCAGATGGGAAGAGAAGCTTGATTGCACCCTGAAGGACACCAGAGACTGACTTGGCTGCAAAGGAATCATCTTTTAGCATTTAGAGATGTAGTCAGTGTCCTGGGGAAGGCACTTAACCTGAGGCTGAAGTGAAGAATAACACCAAGTTGATGAGAGCAGCAGCTCTGCTCGAGGATGCAGCTCGGGTTTCCCACTGCACTCCAGCATGTAATCACACAGAGAGGCTGCTCTCTGCAGAGCTGCTCAGCAGCAGCAGATACATTCATGTGCTTGTGTTGAGGACGTCAAATAACACAAGGGAAAGCCCATGATGCATCATTCATTGTGACGATATTACAGGTGTTCCTGAATGCCACCTACTGGCGACGGGATCCTTGAGCCCCTAAAATGGAGACTTTTGGATTTTTGGCTTTAGTTTGAAAACTCTGGGCATTTGGTGGGCGGGGCTACAGCACCACTACAAACTACTGTACTAGTACAACTTTATATTTTGAGTTTAATAGTATAGCAATGTATTCTATTATCTCAAATTTCTGTATGTTTAACATGTAAAAATGCAATAAGTGAAATAACTAGTAGTTATCAAATCAATGTAGTGAAGTAAAAAGTACAATATATTCCTCTGAGGACTATAAAGTGAGAAATTGTTTTTCGTTATTGTCCACCTTTACTTTTGATAAAATCTACAACAGAAAACAACAGTGATTTGTAGGAAATACTCTTTTTAAATGCTGTTTGATAACACATAGACAGTGTTTCAGCACTGACTGATGTGAGCACCCTGTCTTGTTAATAGCAGAGTGTCTCCACTGGACCAGCCATCCATATCATAAATGGCTGGTCATTAAAAAGTATTCTCTCCCCCACTTGCAGCAGGAACATCAAATTTATTCTGCTGCTTTGATCTCATTTTAGAGTCCTGAAATAGCAGGAGGTTCAGAGAGGTGTCAGCAGAAACGCAGCCAGCAGAGCCAGCCTGTCCTGGGCGGCACCTCAGCTGTAGAGCGACATCAACACTAAACTGTGAACAGTTGATCACGCAGCCAGAATCAGAACCAACATCAGCTGGTGTTTTTCAGATTGGACTGTTCCCAGCACCGACCCAAGAGACCCACTAGAGCTACAGTATGAGGAGAGGAAAGGAAAGGAGCCAGGCTTGGACATGTTTGAAGAGGAGAACTTTATTTACATCACACAGGGCCCTGGCTACGAGCCAGCAGCAAAGCTCTCAGTCCATATACGCCGTTTATCAAGGGGGCAACTTGAGTTTGCTTTCTTCTTTCACCCTGCGTATCCAGCCACACGGAAACCACGTGAACTTCAGCTAAACCCATCAAAGAAACCTCCCCTGAAGTTAATCTCCTTATCTGCTGACCAGCTACGACCAAGACGACTTCTTACCATCTTGATTATTATTTCAGAGCAGTGCAGCCCACCTCTGATGGCTCTCTTATTAACATGGGTCCACAATTCTGTGGGGCCCATAGGAGAATTCATTATTGTACTACTGTAAAGGTTAACTTGGGTTTATTACTGGATGTTCTCATTACTGGGATACTCCAGTGTAGATTAACAAGGGACTCAAAGCATCTCTCATCAACTAGTCCAGTATGCTCCATTAACTCTGCTCACCTCTACCCGTCTTCTTTACCACTCCTCTAATTTGTGACCGTAGAGAACAATACAAGATGAAGCATGACTCTGTTTCACTTCCTCATACTTCACCTTCTTTTTTTCAAAAGCATTTTATAAATGTTATGTATTGTCCCTGCTGTGCTTGGATCTCTCTTCCTTTGCCCCCCCCCCCCCCCCGCTGACCCTCTCTTCCATCCTACTAATCACCTCTCCACACGGCTTACCTGCATCTTGCCACCGCCTCATTTTTCTTCCTCTCTCTTACCGCCTGCCTCTGTGCTTTCTCTCTGGGTGTCTCATTAAAGGCGCTCTATCTAATGAGATTACGCCGTGGGGATTAATGGTGTGGCTAATTGATAGACACACAGCCGGAGAGGATTAAAACCCTTTAAGTCCCCAGTGGGTTTTTTGGCACTTCAGCTGACTAATTGAAATCACAGGATTGGACACAAATATAGTTCCTGACCCCATACACTGCTGTAATGCTCCTTGGTCTGAGATGCAATAAAAGAACAAATAGTGAGTGTTTTATTAGAAAATGAAACCATATCCAAACAATAGGGTCAAAGATTAACTGTGTAAATCCAAAGGGAGTCTGTTCTGCTTCATGACTTCCTCTAACACTTAAAAATACATTATTCTACTCTAAAAAGAAAAATTGACTAAAATGCCTCAGAGCACAAATACAAACCAATCATTTCATGAACAAACACAGTTGGAAAAGCCACTATGTGTTGAATTTTTATGTGATTATAGCACATTTAAAATGAATTTGATGGCGCAAGTGTTTGCAGAAACAATCTGGGTGAAAAGCGATGCAGTATCGCTGTCGTTTTCGGCCCATTTATCAACAGGACTGTTGTCTGCCACACACGGTCCTTTTTCTGGTCCTGCCAATGCAGCGCGCAAATGTCAGAAATGTTTAAATCCTGCACACAGTGGCTCTAGCTCGACATTATCTGAGATAAAGCTGTAATAAATAATGATTTCAAAGATCACGGAGGCCCGTTGTAATGTAAAGCTTTGAGTGATATCTGAGTTATATTTGAAATAGATGAACCAACCCGGCTGTGAAGACCTGATCATGATGCGAGGAGGGAATACTGAGAAAAAGATGTCACGTTTTCAAAACATGTCTTGTTTATTTTCTAAAGCACACATCCAGTATCTAGATGAATGAGTAAAAGAATTCCAATACACTGAATAATAGAACAACTATCAGCAGGCATGGCTAATGAACCTTCCACTGCCCCGGGGCCAGAGGCCAACAGGAGGAACACATCTGTCAGACAATACAGAGTGAGAGGGGAAGGCTGTGTTTTATATAGAAAAGGAGTGTAACAGCGTTTTTAGAAATGGAAAAATAAGAGAAAAACTCAAATGGAAAATGTATAAGCAGGCATCTTAAAAAATGGAATTATGCTTCAACAGAAGACAAAGAAACAAAACAATCCACATATTAAAAATGAACAGGCCAAAAATCCCCTAAGCCCAATGAAGAGCCAGAGAGAGAGAGCAGCAACGTTTATGTCATCAATACTTCAAAAATAGGTATCTTACAGTATTTTTATTTTCTCAGTGTCTTTATACAGAGTATATTCATATAGTTTCTGCTGACTATTTTCACATTCTCACCACATAGTAACAAGTGCTTTGAGTAAAACATTTTGAAAAAAAAATCATGCACCTTTTAATAGTTTTGTTGGCCTATAAAAAACGGGAATGTTCAAGGCGACAAAAAAATCTCTCTCAAATGCCTTTGTCCCTAGTCGTTTCAAGTACCACTTTTCTTACACTGTCTGACTAATCAGATCATGCCTACATAAGCTTTACACTGTGGAGAAAGCAACACAAAACCATACATGGCAGGCAAGCGTCTCAACATAAAGGCCTAAACTCATGAGTCCACAGAGGAAAGGCAGGCATTCTCCACTAAATTAGAAAACCCCCACATATATAAAAATGGTCTCACACAATGTCAGTGTGTCGCTGTAGTTGTGTTAACAGGTGATGCTTGTGAAAGTCGAACTGAGCAGGTCCTTGGAGAAGAGGGTTGCCTTCACCCAAAACGACTCTTATTGGCGTCTTTTAGGCCATAATTCACTGGGTTATGATGTCCGATAGTCTGCCCTGGTTGTGTGCTTCCCTCCTGGGACTGGCTGCTGGGGTTGTTCATCTGCACCACTGTGAGGGGGAGAGGAGAGTGACAGGCAGGGCTGGTTTTAGGAGCGCAGGGGGCCGACGAGAGAACGTACCTCCACTGTACTGCACAAATGGCAACCGATCCTGAGATAGCAGGAGTCTGATACAAAAACACACCACAAAAGGCACTTTATAAAATGACAGTGCTTCTGTTCTAAGGAAATTCAAGTTGACAGTGAAAGAGAGAGTCAGAGAGCGTCTTCCCAAAAAACATTCTCTTCAGTGTGAGACTAAAGCAAGAGATGGTTTTGTTTTAACAATCAATCAAAGCACTAATTCATTACTTGTGTCTCTCACGACCGCCTTGATTTGTCCCCAGAGAGCTCCGGGTCCAGCGAGGTGAGAGAACAACGAAAAGAAGAAAAAAAAAAAACATCACACTACAAACTCGCCACTAAAAAATATAAAGCCAGAATACAGTTGCGTTGCAGCGGAATTCATGTTAGCAGGCTTGGTCGCTGTGAGCAAACTAACACAGCCCATGTAAGGGTCCATTCCTCACACGTCTACCATGGAGCCTGCGTCATGTTCTTGGCCCCTGCCCGTGGTCTCCGGGAGCATCCATCCATCCGACCCTGCCTCTCACGACCCCCGCCGCAGCCCCGCCCAGCCCCCCGCTCCACTCTCAGTCATCGTCCCCTCCCCCATAGAGGTCGGCCAGCTTCTTGAAGCGAGGGCCCCAGTCGTTGAGGTAGTCGTAGTCCTGGTCCCCTGAGCTGGTGGAGTTGAGCGAGCTGACGGATCCGGCAGTTGAACCGCTGCCCTCATAGTCGAACACCAGCAGGGAGTCGTAGGGAGGAGCTGTGGGGTCGTTGTCTGCCGCCCTCAGACCCTGGAGACGCAAAGACAAGGAAGACAGAAAAGATCTTCAACCCCCACTCTGAGTTCTAGTACAGTACCTCCTGTTCTGTGAGGTCTGACCTACTGTATCAGGATGGTTGAGTCAGACTGGATTCAGGCCAGCTGCTGCGCTTCACTAACAATATAATGGAGGTGTTGATTTTTCACAAACTAACAGGTGCAGGGTGCCAGACTGTAAATGTTGCAGTAAACTTTGTCTTATCAGGCTCACCCATCCATCAGGGCTTTAATGTCCCATGATGCTCTGAATGCTGTTTCAGAGCCAGACATTGAGCTGTGTCCAGTGGCCAAATACAGTATTTCCAGCAGTGACAGGAATACAATTCTGTAGAAAACAAAGTGAATCCCTGCATGTCTCTCTTGAAATATTTCAAGATAATCAATTCTGGTCATCGACGATCCAAAAAAAAAACTTCAAAATTCATGAGCCCTATATTTGACTCAGTCAGTGAGGGAACATTAACAGCCTGTGATCACCTGCTTGACTGTCTAGCTTATAAACAGAAACAGTTAACGAAACACCGAAACATCTCTCCTCCGTTCTCCTGCTTACATCATTGATGAAGTCTCCTATGTCTCCAGGGTGGGGCAGACTGGGTCTGACGGGGTACTGCGACTCAGTGATCACAGGCCTCTCGTCCACCCTGCGCACCCCCGCCGGCTTATTGATGATGTGGTCCAGAGACTCGGGCTGCTGCAGCTGGCTCAGGTCATAGTCCTAAGTGAAAGCCATGGAGGGGAAAGGTGAGAGTCAGTTTGGTGATGCGGTTTATCATCATTATCTAAATATCACCTGTTTCAAACCTGTTTCTCTAACTGCAGGAGTTGAAACTGTGTGATCAGGCTCAGTTTTCATGTTGGAGTTTATTTTCTGGTCAGGTCTCATTGTTCGCCCTCACAGTCACACACACTTTGATGTGTGTTCCTATTCAGACTGCGAGCGCACAGGACTGACCTGCTGTGAAATCTGTACTACAGGACTTTCTAAAAAAAATATTTGAGCTCCTTTGTAAATGTGCACTGCTGCAGACTTCAGCTGTGTCCATGTTACATACTAATTCTACACAGTTTTGACTCTAACTAACTGGACAAGTGTAAAGTTTTAGCAGTTAGACACAGTAACGAGAAACAACACAATATTTGTGATGTTAGATGTCCATCAAACTACCAGTTAAACTTTATAAACAGAAAGAAAAAACATCTTTCTTAAGACTGATTACTCATTTCTGTTTTCTCAACAACCAAAAGTTATTTCAATTTCTTTCTGGCTGAGTAGCTCCTCCATTTCCTTTGTGCATTGCATTGTGGGAGAATAGAGTGCATAAAAAGCACACTCAAAAACAAACATCGACCATTCTTAGTACACATGCTGTCTGCTTTGAGTTTACTTTTGTATTGATGTTTTGTCTATTTCCCAGTGTGAACACACTACATGCAAGAAACCTGCTTAGAACTAGTAACAAGTCATAGCGCTATAATGTGAAAAACAAGTCTGCAATGATCAAAACCACTGAAATAGTTTTCAGTGGTTTGAGCATTACTCTTAAAGCATGTGGAGCTTGTGCCCCCCATGCATCAGTCAACATGCTCTCTCCTTCTCTGTCTTGCTCTCTCAGGAACACACACACACACACACACACACACACACACACACACACACACACACACACACACACACACACACACACACGCGAGCCCTCAGTCTGCTTTATGTGCAAATTACTCTGAATGAACAGTGCTGTTAATACACATCTATTGTTTACAATTGTTGCTTTTATTTCTATCCATTTTTAAGATGTTCAGCCATATGTTGGAAATACAAAGAGCAGGTTGTTGATGAACAGCTCTCCTGCAGCTGATAAAGACATGCACCTTCTAAGTCCTCAAACAGATGCTTAAGAGTGATAATATGCTTATATGCACTGCAGCCACGTGATGCATGTGTTTGTTGATGTACTAGATACCTGATGTGTGTGTGGGTGTTGGAAAACAGCAGGTATCAAAAAAGGGCATTATTAATAACAAATTTCTGAATTAATCAAAGGTGTCGGAGCTTACAATTATTGTTTTTTATTTATGTATAAAATAATATTAGGCAAGAGCATGTGGTGTGTAGTAGGTGTATAACTAAAAAAAGCTTGTTCAACAGCATTTCTGAGCAGAAATAGGGCTCATCATATTAAAAGAGCTGCACAGGCGTGGAATTCAAGCCAAGCCGCTTTTCAGCCCCAGTACTTGTTGGAGGGCAGAGGGCAGATTGCCGCCTGAAAACACACTCACTCGCTTTTACAAAAATATGTTCTCACTCTGCAGTCCAGCTGAATTACGCTTGCCAAGTCATGTTCACGGCTAATTTTGAAACTGTGGTACACACTCTAATTTTCTGTCTCACTTTTGTGGAATTTTATTTTATTACGTTGAAGGAGCTAATTACTGAGCTTCGGATGAGGAAAGAGGCAGCCTCACCAATTTACAGCAACATTCAGCAGGTTGAAATTTTCCATTTGCAAATATCTGGAGGGTTCACGCTGATGTGAGATTGAACTGGTCAGAAAATGTTGAAGCTGTGTTTTAAAAGGCCAGGTCAGGTTATATTTAAAATGTCTGGGTCCAGCAGTGGTTTCACTTCTGACTCATTAGAAATTGTTTTGCAGGAAAGAACCAGGAGCAAAGTTTGAAATACAAAATATAAGCAAAGACGCTCCACGGCTCAGTGCTGTGAAAACCTGGTCCTCACATGTGATGCTTGTTTTCTGACATATGGGCTGTAATTTCCACATAACTGTAAAGGTCAATGGTTTATTCTGAAAATTTCATCTCATAACCATTAACTATTTTACTTCTGTTGCCTCACTTACGGTCAGCTTTTATTTCTTCATCATGAAGCTGCAACTCTCAGACAATTTATCTGCACTTGACAATTGTAGTAATCTAATCAATTGGATCAGTTCCTTACCATCTGCAAGAGACAGTAAATACCACAAGATGCCACTGCTGGTTAACAGCTGTTGACTTTGGTACAGTATATTTACTGACTACAAGGAATACCTGGTCCTCCTCTCCTCCTCCCTCCTCATCGTACTTGAGGATGTTGTCTCTGACATCGTCCTCAGGGTCGATCAGCAGGGGCTTCGCCTGCCGCTCCTTCTCTCTGCGCTTCATCCACACCACAAACAGCAGAACCATGCCTGAGAGAAAAAGAAATGATATTATAACAGTCACACGTAGACACAAGATTTGCTTTATGAGCAGCACTAAATTCTGTCATTTTTATGATGTATAATACATAGAAATGCACCGATCCAGTCGTGTTTAGGTTTGACTTTTCCTCTGTGTTGCACTCACTGAGCAGCACGATGATGCAGATGAGTATGGCAATGATGGCCCCGGTGCCGAGGCCGGCAGCTGCTACAGCCCCTGTGGCGCTGCAGTCCCCGTTATCGTCACAGGGACAAACTTTGACTCTGATCACAGAGCGGTTGGACAGAGGAGGGTTCCCAGAGTCGGACACGATGATGGGGATCTCGTACATACCTGCGTCCAGGTAAGGAATCCTGAGCCTGAGCTGAGCATAGTCACCTGGAGTGTGGGAGTGAGGCAGTATTGGTGGTAGGAAGTGAAGAAGCATTACAAGATGGAGGGCAGTGAGTGGGGGGGGGGAGACATAGAGGAGGTGGAGAAGAGGAAGAAGGGGAAAACAAGATTAGACAGTGTACTGCAGAGAAATTACATTTTGTTTACTGCAGGATATCATGTCCTGGTGCGTAGGTATGAGTGAATGACACACCAAATAAAAGCTGCAACCAAACAAACTGCCAGCAATCATTCTGACATGTGTGTATGCAAGGAGGCATTAAAAAGAAAAAGTAATGTGTAACCTTCAGCATCTATCACTCAGTCAAGCTAAGAAAAGAGGCTCGATGGGAGAGGGATCCAGGTATATGATCAGATTTGTCCTCAAGACAACTGCTGTGATACATCCATCTGGGTGGATTTGGTGACAGATCGGTTGCTCGGGGGACAGAGAGATGAATGGATCTCATTTATCACAAACACGAGATGATACGTCAGCACTGGATAGCACCCGTTTCTCTCACTGTGTGCGTTGTGAGTCATTTTGTTAAACTTGGACTCTCTCACAGCTTACAGCAAGCCCCGGTCCCCCGATTGATGTCGCCACTTATTCTGCAGAGGGGTTTTGCATCCTATCTGTTAAGTTTATGATTTCATTCAGCTCGGGATGCTGAATGGTCATATGTCATTCCTCCATACCTCCTAAATTTTACATCACATGTTTATTTCCTGAATTCTAACTCTATGAAAGACAATGTACAGCATTTAGTTACCACTCAGCCTGGAGATGGTCCAGTTGCGGCGAACGCTTGAGGGAAAAGAAGGCAGCTCAAAGACAAAGGGTCCCACGTTGGGGTCGGCGTCAGCGTCTGATGCGGTGATGTTGATCCTGGAGTTGGGGCGTGCACGCTCGCACACTTGGGCCTCCCGGGGTATCAGCACCGGAGCGTTGTCGTTCACGTCGATAAGGTAGATCTGGAGGGTTCCTGTCCCACTGGCTTGAGGCGAACCTGAGGGGAGGCGAGGGGAAAGAGAGAAGGAGGAGGTGGTGAGATTATGATAAAGATGGAGAGGAGTGAATAGGGGCTTGGCAGAGGAGTAAAGATGAAATGACTGGAGGTGGAGCAAGAAGCAGGAAGAGGGAGTGTGATGAAAAAGCTACAGAAGAATGCAAAACAATACTTCCATGTCAGTGACATTTTTCCAGCTGATTCATGTGTAGGAGTGAGAAAATGAGGCGTACAAGCACAGAAACAACTGTGAATAAAAAATGTTTTGTTTACCGAGAGGCTGAAAGTGGAGGAACAATACTGTATACATTTGTAGTGGAGCACCCAAACAAAACAACCAGAACAAATGAAAAGACACACAATGTTTCAGTCCCTTTGTTCAGAACCGGGTGCTTCCTGAAAAGGCTGAGGAGAGACTCATATTGGAGGGGACGACGCTCACATAAAGATTGCTTTTATCTGCACCCTGAAAAAGCCACTGGGAAGAGACTCAGACACTAACCCTTCACTGCATCCAGCAGAACAAGCTCATCATGACATACTCAGGGGTTTTTTTATGATTCATGACCAGGACAGAACCGAATCAGGTTCAAGGAGACACATTTGTGATGTATCATGCAGTGTTAAGAGCAAAACCTCTAATGTGCTTTGATTACAGCAGACACAGTAAGTGAACTGCACTTATACTGACTGATAAATGTTGTTTTTCTGCTGATGTTTCTGCTGGTGCTGCTCCAACACCGTGCAGGGAATAAGCCCCTCTGGTTTTTTTAAGCGCACCACTTGCCTTCAAAAAGAAACATGAACTCGAAGTTGTTCTGCTGGTCTGTTTCAAGTCGGTGCAACTTGAAACTGACCAACAAAAGCAGTGAAAACATTTGTAATGAGGTTTAACTAAAGTTGAAGTTAAATATTTAACCACTGGACTGTTTTGATTCCTGACTGATGAAATGATCAGAGAACATCTCTTTAAAAATTCCATATATCAATGCATTCAATCGTTTTTGTTGAATAAAGGCCCTGAAAACATATTTTCTCATTCAGCTTGTTTCTCTGAGGGTCATTTCACATGCAAGATAATCTCCGCAGTTTGGTTCATCTCAGGGGTTTAAAGTTGAAGGGACTCAGTTGAAAAAAAAAGTGAGGTCATGTATTTTCATGCAACAATCACATTTTAGAAATATTTGAATCAAAATGTGACAATTGAGATAAACACATAGGCAGACTAACAATGATGGAGACACTGATTTTAAAGAAATAGAACATAATTGGAGTCAGTTTTAAGCGATTGGACTTTCTTTGCACAGTTAATTGATAAGTGAAATTACTCAAATAAAACCAGTGGATGTGACCAGATAATTATTACAACCACCACTAACTTTACTCCAGTACTGTTTGAGTACAAACTCAACGTACCTGTGCTTCACTTTATTATTCTAATATTTTGAATGACACTACATTTAAGAGGGAAATATTGTACAACAACTCCATTAGTATTATTATACATTAGCTACCAGCTATTTCAAAGATTAAGATTTTACACGAAAAACATATCTGCTTCTTATATATGATGATTCATTAGGTTATAGTATGCTGTATATCCATCCATGAGCTATACTGCTTATCCTTTGGATGGTTGCAGGGGGGCCGGAGCCAGTCCCAGCTGACAGTATGCCCTACAGCCATTTACAAAGCAATATATGAAGAATTAGCTTCACCTCAACCAGTTGAGGCAGTGGGGTTAGGTCATATGGGTAAAATCAATATTATGATATTTGTCCAAAGTATGAAAAATCACAGGTGAAATAATCCAACCGAAATTCAACATAATAAACTGTGCTCCACCGTTATGAATTAATCCGACAAACCCTTTTATACATGTATGTAAATCAACAACTATGATTAAAATTTACTCAGTCATTAACTCATCTCAGAGTGTGAAAGCAAAGCAAGTTTATTCATTTTTCACAATGAGATTCCACTCGCACTTGATCAAGGATAGTACTGAATTAATACATGACATAACATCACAACCCCAAACTACAGATGAAGAAAATATGTGCACTGCTCAGTTGAATAAAACAGACTGCAATGATATATTGTGGCCTTGATATTCAGTTGACAACCCCCTGCACGCAGACTGTCAGCAAGCTGGACTAAATTACTGATGCAGTGCACCACAGATAGTTCACCGCAGTAGCTCATCAGTGTTGGATTTCAACTTCTTTCCCTCTGTCAGACAGTAACTTAGTGCATCAACTATGTAAAGGTCTGTTGCCCTGGGTCCCAAGGCCCATCGACCGTCTTGTCGGTTATGATTGGCTGGGTGCTTTGTTGCTTCTTACGCTTCGCTTGAATAGAATAAGTAAAGAGAATTTCAATCAAAGTGGAATATATCCCCTGGTTGACACTGGGCTCTAGAATCAATTGGCAGTCAACACTTTCAGCTTAAGTTGGTGTGCTTCAGGGCAACCAATCCCTCATTTCTCACTGGGGTAAAAACACCTGGGTCCCACCCACTTACACAGAGAGCAAGTACATCCATTTGTAGAGCCTTAGTTCTTTAGCTGCATACACTGTTGCAGTTTCTGAGGCTGATACTCAAGACCCTCATTGACAGATATTATTCTCAGTTGTTTTTTTTCTACATGGAGACAGGGCGCTGACCGGCAGTGCATACTTATACACAGTATACTGTATACAGTACAGTATATGAACAAACCATTACATTCTTTTACGGTTCACCCACACTACAGGGTGTTTGTGGAAAATCCACAGCTGTCTGTTCTGCTTTTGTGTTGCTCTAAAGGATTTTAATATCAAGTGAAATAAAAAATCTGCCTCAGTTTGTTACAAACAACAACTTATTAGAGCTAACTTATGTCATCCATTAGACCTATGTAAACTGGCATTAGCCTTTGTCAAATACACAGAGTGACAAGACAGACAACATCAAACAGTTTCTTTACTGTTGAGGTGAGGCGTACTGAGGTGATTGAAACAGCTTACAGGGCTGTTTGTAACCCGACACTCTAATGTCAAGAGAAACAAGTGACAGCACAACAGCTTCTCCGAAGGTACAGACTGAATATATAAATCATTATGTTTGATAATGTCATCTTAGTTTTAGATGAACAGAGTCTAAACAGTGAGAGATATGCCTGAGTAATGTGTTACTAGATTATGTTGTGGCCCATTATGACAACCGCTACATTCATCCATCCCCTGCCTGTGCTACTTTCACTATGACGATGAACGATGATGAAAAATATTAAAAAACAGCTTCTTTTTCAGTCATAGGACGCTGGATGTATTATCATCAACGTTAAAAAATTGCAATTTTTTCATAATTTTGTTAAAAATGAACAAGACTTAAAGTATACAAGCATGCTGGCAGCTCTGTGAATGCTGTACATGTGGAGCATTCACATGCTCCTTGGATGGTCCCATTTCTGCATGTGCTTTTAAGTGGAAATGTGGAAAGAACGCTACACACTTCATCTTGACGGGGAACAATTCACATGTCAATCCATTCAATATTTCTCCAGATCTTTCAGTCAAAAGCACGACTGTTGTCTTCTTGGTGGCGCTAGAGGAAAAGTCAAGGGATCACTGGTCTTTAGGAGACATCCTGTGGAGACCACGAATGTCTGAACCGAACATCTGGACCAAAGTGGTGGACCAACAGACAGTGCTGTCCCTACAGCCTCGCTGTTAATAACTCTGTATTGCGCTGTATGTGGCCCTCTGTTTATCAAATCATCACGACACACACAATCATCCTGACTTACCAGACTTACCATTGTCGAATGCCAGGAATGTGGCCTCATACACGTTGTTTTTGACGTACATGGACTCTCGGTCCAGCAGAGCCATGGTGGTGATCTGACCATTGGTCCTGTTGATCTTCAGCCAGTTAGCTGGGTCTGACAGCTTGGAGTACCTGTACACACACACACACACACACACACACATATACACACATACCACACACACACACCACACACACACACACACACACACACACACACACACACACACACACACACACACAGACAGAAGGTTCATTAAATACCAACATACTCCAGAAATTAACTTTTGCAGCCAAACTGTTACTTGAATTCCAGCAGCTCTGAACCTTTTATTTGTGGAAGCACCCATTATCATGTTCAATGTTCATTACCATAATAAGCAATACCAGCCAAGCACCTTTGAAATATTACAGTGACATGGAGAGCGGAACATATGTTCACTGAGCTTATCATAACAGCAGCTCATTAGCATGAAGACCGATGAAAACCTGATCCCATATGCAGAACAGCCAGGCGAGGCTCTTAACAACTTCACTGCTCTTTGTACCCACACAACTGCCACAGCAACTCTCATCACTGTCACCGGTCGATACATCAACGGAGTGGAAAGTGACAGCTGGAATTAAAGTCTCTATATCCCATTAACAACCATGACGAGTCTTAGCATCCGACTGAGCGTAGGAAGTGCCTGTCTCTCAGTTTTAGTGAGAAATGGTTAATTGTAGACAAGCAAGAAGTTTCACCATCAAGGAGATGGTCAGCGTGTCACCGTGGTGACACAAGGTGGGGGTGAGAGGGACAGGCGGACAGAGCGAGAAAGTGAGGGAGATCATAGGCATGTTTCTGAATGTAAGCATGGTCGGTGGAAAACGTGATGAGTGGGAACGGGGGCTTAATGAAAGCTGTGCGTTGGTGGCAGAGCCTCACAGGCAGGGAGAAAACTAATTCCACCTCCAGCTAAAGACGAACACCTCTGCACTGTACACATCCAACAGAGAGACAGGGACATGATGGCAGACGGGAACTCCCTCTATCATATTTTAACAGTTTCTTTCTGAGAAAACATAATAATCAGATGGAAGTAAATATGATTTCTAGTGCAAGAGGCTGTTGAGCAGCGTTAGTCAGGATCTGACGTTGCCCTGCAGGTTAGATTGCAGTGTTTACGTGGCACATCAGGCACTCTCATCTCCTTCCTATGCCAACATGATTTCACCTCCCGCTGTCTTTACTGTGACTGCACCTGACAGAGCAGAGTGTCTTACTATACTTGTGAAGACTTCTCTAACTGCTAAATAATAGCTCAAAAAAGCATAAAACATGTGCTCACTTTTCAGGGTTAATATTCTAACCATAACAAGGATAAAAATACAAAAACACACACAAACAAACACATGTTTAATTTGCTCTTGCTGCCACTTCATCACATCTCAGAGTAAAATCAGCTGGCAAACAGGCTCGGCCTCACATCATCTTCTCGTTGCTTTCCTCCAGAGAGAGAAAAAGGCAGGAAACTCATAAAAATAAAAAACACCAGCTGGCTCCTGTCCCATCTACTGCTCACACACAGGCCTTTCACTCATCCTGTGCTGGCGCTCCCGTGCATCATTGTGAGTCTACCTTTGCGCATTTCTGTGTCTTCTGTGTGTATATTGTGCAGGGGTTCAAGAGAGGTCACCTAAAGGGAATACAGCAGCCGCAGCAATGAGGTTGTCTGACCGTGAGCTGAACAACTGCTGGTAAGCTGCTATGGAGAAGACAGCAGCTCTGAGTTCCCATCAAATAACAGAGACACGGACTGACAGAGGAAGGGACAGGGTCAGCAGGAGCAAGAGGGAGGGAGGGATGAGAGAAAATGGAGTAAAAGAGGTGTTACTTCTCTCAAAGGACAGGAGCGCTCAGCCCACTTGCTTTGCATGACATGTCTTTTCAGGAGAGGAAACCTGAGATGTGGATATTGCTCAGTCCTCTGTACAGTGCATATAAGAGAACATTTCTCACTAACCCCACTGCTATCAATTCAGTAACATTTCCACTGGTTCCACAGTGGAAGAGGCCGTCTCACTGACATTAAGAAAAATCAATCTCTCTCGTTGGAGCTGGCAGATGGAGCGGAACGGTGCTGCTGGACCTCAGTGGACATGTGGGAGTTTCTGTCGCACAAGGTCGATGCCGGGATGGCACGATGCCCGCTGTGTGTCATCCCAGTTAGGAAGGATGGAGGGAGCGATCAATGAGGAGGAAGAGGAGGAGAAGACAGGGATCTAAGGAGGGCAGGCAGACAGTGTCCAACTCATTACAGGATGACCTCTTCACGCCAGTCGCCTGGCAACGGGGAGGTAACTGGAGCTCTGGATGTGGGTGGGGGGTCAGTTGAGAATGTCACAGAAGAGGCATAAACTGTGAAGTAACTGTCCAGCACTGATTAAACATCGGTGACACACAGATTCATAGGGATGGGGGTGGACAAAATATTAGAAATACCTCACTACAGTCAGTCCTCCTTTGGACTGAAGCACTGATATACAAGCAGTCTTGTATAAAGTAATGAATAAAGCAATACTTGAGTAAAAGTACCTGGTTAGTATCTTACCAAAAAATGACTTTAGACTTAAAGTCACCTTTTAGCATATTGAGTAAAAGTCTTAAAGTATCTGATATTTATTGTACTTCAGTATCAAAAGTAATTTTCTGATTATAATGTACTTAAGTATTGGAAGTAAAAGTTAAAAAAAAGTGAGCTGTTCGAATTTTGATTATGAACTTTACTGTGGCTTCCTTATAGTAAAGCAAAAATCTTCAGAGTTACCACACCTTCTTAAACATCAAATTCAAAGACTTTTCCAAGACTTTCCAGGCATAATGCCCTCAAATTCAAGGACCAAACACAACATATTTTGAGAGAGCTCAAACAAAGAGAAAAACTGAATATTTGAGTAGGCTGGCAGGCACACGAGGCACTTCAGTTAATAACAACTAGTTAAAGCACATAAGACGTGCAGTGGATAGCATGAGCACTGATTGCTGCTACCTACAGAAGAAACTTGAATTTTTATTTGCTTGTAAGATTTTTTCCCTATTTTTCATTATTTATGCTGCTCAATGCAGTGTCCTTGAATGTTGCATGCAATGTTATAATCTATATAGAGGCAGCTGGAGACTGGATAAGAAAGAACTGCATAGCACTGTATATGACGCTGAAATACTGAATAAATAAAATATCAGTTAAAGAAAACTGATTGGTTATATCACCACTTCTACCAAATCTGCTATTATCAATATTTTCATATTAACAAGGGACCAAATTACAGTCCACAACTCCACAAGGTTTTGATTCACTCTCACCACTGTCATCAACCTTATTTCCTGATGTGGCTGCTTTCATCAGAAATACTCTAAACAGAGTAAAAAAAAAGCAAATATTGGTCTTATATTTGCCAAGTGGCCAGATACATGACACGTTTAACACATCGACTTAAAGTAATATGTAAAGTTGGTGTTTACAGCTTCTTTTTGCTGCCCAAAGTGGCCAAATTATGGACTTAGTTCGTGCATGTTTGGAAATATATTTTAAAGGATTTTATCATTTGAAGTTAAGATGGCTGTGACAGAAGTGTACCTGACAATCTGGTGGATGAAGTGGTCGGGATCTTGGGCAGCAAACACCGTAAGAGTTGTCCCCGCGGGCACGCCCTCCTCAAAGCGGATCATTTTGGGGTTGACGGGGAAGACGGGAGGCTCGTTCACATCCTGAACAGAGATGGTGACTCCGGCCGTGGACTGGAGTGAAGACTGAATGCCGCTGGCCAGGTGGGCCTGGTTGGACACCACCACTGTCAGCATAAAGGCACGGTTCATCTCAAAATCCACCGGCTGGAGAGGAACCGAGGAGGAAGGAGCGAAGAGAAAGACACACACACACACACACACACACACACACACACACACACACACACACACACACACACACACACACACACACACACACACACACACACACACACACACACACACACACACACACACACACACACACACACACACACACACACACACACACACACACACACACACACACAGTAAAGAAAATAATGAGATGGGAAAATTAGTGTAGCTGATTGCAAGATTAGTTCTAACTGTGCTCCAATTTGAGAAATGACATAATTCAGTGAAAACATTGTGAGACCAAAGTACTCAGTCATCAGCATCTGGCTCTTCAGAGCAGGTGGAAACATGATGCAAGATGCAGTGTTGAATAATAATGGACAGCAATTGTTCACTTTCAAATTCAAAAGAGCTAATTAGGATGAGTGTAGAGAGACAGACCAAACAAACGGCTTCACTTTTACCTTGACCACTGTCAGCATGCCCTCATTGGTGATGGGGTTGGTGCGGATGGTGAAGTGTCCAGAGGGGTCTCCGCTGACGATGCGGTAGACGGCGTTCCAGTTGGGGCTGTGGGGCTGATCTCTGTCCACCACTGTCAGGTTGGTCACCACCACGTTCACCTTGTTCTCTGGCACCTCCCCAGAAAACTACAGAGTGGGAGGGAGAGGAGAGGAGAAAGTGAATGAGAGAGGAGGGAGCGGAGGTGACAGCGGGGGAGGATGGGAGAGATAAAATTATGCTGATGTTGTTCCAGCTGTCAGCTAATGCATGTTAATAAGGTGATTTATTGAGATTTTAGACATTTACTTGTGCCAGCATTAATCTTAAAGCATTTTCTGTAATTGTTATTAGGAAAACAAACTGCTTTTAGGGTCATGCCAATAATGCTCATTACAATAAAACAGTGGTAGCAACACAAACAAAAGGATGAGAATTTAGAAAGATAGGAGGGGAAGAAAAAAAGACAGAAGGAGACATGTTTATTTAAATGTGGATAATAGAGAATCATAGCTTGCATTATGTTAATGCAGTCTCTTATTCCATGCCATGTCTGCTCATATGAAACTCTTTATCTGAACTAATGGATTTGTTCAATTAAGTGTTTACCCATTTAATTTGGGTTCTGTGCATTCACGAAATCTAGGTTTTAATAAGCAATTAGATAAGTACTGTAATTAAGGCAGCGATAGGAATAATCTTTGGCTAATGATCTTCATTATACTGCAATCTGAGACAACTCCCCTCTGAACTAACTCTGGAGGAAACTTGGTGACAGCTGCAGAGCCCGAAGAAGAATTTACAGTGCAATAGGATACATGTCCCTCTCTATAGGGATTTATCTGGCTACAGAGGGATAAACACACACACACACACACACACACACACACACACACACACACACACACACACACACACACACACACACACACACACACACACACACACACACACACACACACACACACACACTAAAAGCTCTCATTGTCAGACGATAATCTGTGTTTCCTCTTGTGAAGCGTTAACTTGTTTATGGTGTGTGTCTGCCAGCTGCTGTTCACTTTAATGGCTTCATCACCGTGGGATTGAAGCCGTGTCCAAACCACCCGATTCCTCTCCTCCTCCTTCTCTCCCTCTCTCCTCCCCTCCTCTCTTCCTATCCCCTGCAGTATGACCAGGCTGATAAGCACAGAACAAATTAAATATGCACTGTCAGTCTCTGGTGTGTGTGGGCTCCTCCATTTTATTTTCACCCCAAAGCTTTAGCACAAACACCGCCACAAACCTTCCAAGCTTGTTTGGCCGTACTGTGAGGCGGCTAAATGGAACATGCTCTCTCAGAGGCATTCACAATGGTGCTGACTGTAGGGGTGGGTGCTTTCAAAATGGCCACTCTCTCTCCAATGAAATGTGGATGCATTGATAAGCCAATAGAGAAACAGACTTCAAATTTCTGAAGGATTTCGTAGTTACAAAGAAGGGGGAAAAAGAAGCGGGGCAAATTGACTTGTAATGTCACAAGAAGTGTTGTCAGGATTACAGATTCTGGCTTTACAGAAGTTTATATACAAACTTTCTGTGCTCTGCCTGTTTAAACATTCAATAAGGAAAACTTTATTAGAGGCAAATCTTAGGAAATGTGTGAGCCTTAGCTGAAGAGAAATCTTCTGAATGTCAGCAAAAAGGATGAACAGGATCAAAACAAAACCCCCTCAAAACTTTTTATATTAAAAATTAACATTTCATTCATGTTAACATCTAAAAAATGCTACAAAATACTGATGTATAAATCATGTACTTTGCCGATTCAAATTGTTTTGGTAAGTTTAGTTTAAAGATTCATGGTCTTTGACTGCATTTGTTTACTTTTATCAAAGCTAACCGATTGCTACTCAAATCCACTTCAGTACATACAACAGTAACTGAACACATCATGTTCATACAGCTGAACTGTTCAATGTTGTGTCTGACTGACTTCAGGTAAATGGGAAGTTCAGTCTGTTGCTGGTTCAGTATAGCACTCTCAGTTCAGTCCAAAACTTTACAAAAGTAATGGCTCAAAAGCAAGTTCTTTGTGACACATTATCACATTATAGGTGATTCTGTGGCTTTCACAGTCTTTTAATAGAAGTAGAGACTCACTAATGTGTGTAATAAAGCAATATCTAGGTAAAGTCTGCTAACATTAGCTAACACTGGCTGCCATAAGCTTATGGTTATACAAGACCAAGTAAGACAGTCAAGTGGATTGAACGAAGGTGTGTTTTATTAGTTAAGAGTTCAGTTTTTCATTGCAACAGAAAGAATTGACAGTGACAGTTTCGCTTTAAAGGCATAAAGTGGACAAAAATACATGTGTACGGCATAAGACATATCAGGTCAACAGCTGTTATCCCTGTTGTCCCATCATGTGACTTTTTTTACTCAACCATTCAAAGCGTAAGCATCATCATTGATACTTTATGCTAGGATCTTACTTTAAAAACCTCTGTCATGTCATTAGATCCCACATGTATGAAGGTTGGCACTAAACAAAATCCAAATAGTACAGTGTCACTTTTGCATGATCATTACCTCTTATTGCCTCTCATGTTTTACACTGTCTGTAGAAATGTCTAGCCGTCAAACACTTGAGCTACAGTCCAGGCGGGGGAAAATAAGTGAGGCTACAGTGCTGTACAGACCCCAAATCATCTTAAAAAATAAATCTGCATCAAGGTGCACAGCACAGCAGGGGAAATCTATTGCCTTCTTACTGAAGACTGACTCAGCAAATGAAAATGGTTTGTTTTAGATGGCAGAGCTAGAGCTCAACAAGACTAAATGAGCTCTTCTCTTCCTTCATGGGGCGTTGAAAACAACACCAAATGGTAATGATGGCATTAGATAGAATAAATGTTCCAAAACAGCATCTTATTGATATCAGGATGACATCGGCTCACTTAAGACGGGTGTTATGTCTTCAGTAGTAAAATAAAGATATAGCTACTGGCAATAGGCATCAACCCTTTACCTTATTCTCCTTGTTATACAGACGTATCATGATGTTTTCTTTTGTAGTCTGCTCTTAAAAGTAGCGAGAGCCAATAATCTCTGGCACTCCAACTCTTTTCTGCTGTTTAGCAGGTGCAGTTCTACAGGTGAATTAAAAGCCGCCCTCTATTCAGATCAGTAAGCCGGTGTGTCTGGGAGTTCAGCTTTTCAACCCCACAAGTCTTCCAAGCAACTCTCCTGCTCCTCATTATTGTTCGGTGAATGACAGACTGCTGGGCGCACTTCAGCAAGGGTATGATACACTTGATTAAATAGTTTGATTAGATAGATTGTTGCAAGTATCACAGTCTTTTTGTTTATCACATAATGATGAACATAACACTAACATAGCGCGTTCAGGCCCATGTGGTGAAATGAATGAAACATTTGGCTTTTTTTTTTTTTTTTCAAATTAGATGCAATATATCAGCCTGCAAGCAATTTCACTTAATTAGTGTGCTTATATTTTCTCTGTGCCTCCCGTAGAGAGCAATGAATTTTTCTTGAGTCTGTCATAGACAAATAATTACTGAACTACTCCAAGTCGAGTTGCTTGTGTGGGAAGCAAAACAAAAAGCAGAGATTAACAAAGCAGTGGAAAAGGCATCTGGTGGAGAACAATTCTTCTTTGCTGCGGATGTTCATGTGAAAGTATACTGTTGTCATTGTGAAGGAGATACATCAAAAATACATTTATTCACTTTAACTCATTACCATCTTTGAGTCACACATCAGAATCCGGTCAGCTGCTCTTTTTTCTGGCAAGCTCAAGCAAATCTGCTTTTCTACTTTTACTCTGGAGTGTTGCAGAGAAAGTAATGAGGCCCTGAAGAAATGACAAACATTTCTCACAGACTGCAAAAGCACACATGTATGTGCATCTCTCGTCAGTGCGTAAGTATGTGTCAAGGACAATGTGTTTTTTCGTGTCTGTTGAAGTGCAGCATGTCCGCTTCTGGCTGGCGGGAAGATTCTGGTCCAGAGCTTCTCCCCAGTGAAGAGCGGTGACGGAGCCAGCGCCACAGACGGGGACAGAGCAGTTCTGAGCAGAGTGACAGCCTTGTTCGGTGAGCTCTACCCCTGACAGCTGGGGAGCTCTTATCAGAGCATGCGGCTGGAACTGTACTGGCATGCACGCTGACGACGGCCCCGCCGAGGAGACAGGGATCACACTGTGTGACGCTGACACATTGCTCGCTCTGCCCCTGAGCTCTGTTGCACACAGCATCTGTCTCTCTCTGGAATCTCAGAAATCCAAGTGCTCACATAAAGAGCAGCTATAATCCAGCATAGGTCTGTCAGGCTGCGGTCAGCATTGGATTCTGTGCTACGACCAGACTGAGAGGAGAGAGTGTGAGCTATATATGGAGAAAGATACAGAAACTTATAGGCATGCATGCATACATATGCAGCACTTATGTATACTATACCATACTAGAGCTTCTGCTTTCAGCTGTTGTTTCCTCAACAATAACCTCTCAAAGTAACCCTCACCCTCAAAAACAAACAACTCCCCCCCTAACCACACACACTGCTACAGAAAAGTAGCTTCCTGTCAGATGAGTGTGGAGGTTTCAGGGACCAGAGCCAGATGCCTGTAGACAAACCCAGGCCACCAGAGGCCCCCGCTGGCAGGGAAAACACAGAGATGGAGGGAGGGGCACATCTCCCGTCACCAAAACTGATCTCAATCTCGCTTTCAGTCACAGTACCTTTTTCTTTCTCTCCATATGTTGTTCTCGCACAGTGTTTCTTTTAAATCAATCACTGCGTTGTTTCACATTCTGTATATGTCTGTCTTTACCCAACATCTTTCTCAGCTGTTGCATTTGCATTCCCCTCTTCTCAGTGGCCTCGAAAGCATGTTTCAGTAAAGCTACTATTGCACCATTGTTGTATTTGATGGGCACCAGGGAATGTATTTTCTAGTAATATAGTAGTAATCTTATCCTGTAACCTATGTAACCTCTTCTGCCAAAGAATAACACTGCCCTTGTGCTATAACTTTATGTAGAATAATCTATTCTACATGATCTGTGGGACAGCGTGGCGGCATAGAGGCTGAAAAAGCAAGTGTTAAAGTGACAGATACAGGGTCAAGTCCTGACCTCAGACCTCCCTGTATAGGCTAATTAGTCATACACTTTTTTAGGGACTGTACGAGAACCTTTATTTCTTTCAAAGCGAGGCCCTCGCCCAGCGTTGAACTTATTTAACATTTTGGACCCTCCCCTTGGCACAGAAAAACAACAATAACAAGAGAAAATTTATCTTAAAATTATATATTTATGGCGAAAAACTAAATGGAAAAATACACCCAATCCCTAATTTTTCATAAAGCGTTGTTAAACAAACAGTGATGACTGAGAGAAGCAGGGATGGGTTCCTGATTTTGATAAATAAAATAACTTAATAAAAAATGAAGTTATTGCTTTTCTTTTAAACAATAAATCTCTAAGAATAAGAAAAGAATGAATGAATGAATTGAAAAAGACTTCCCTTTCTTCAGCAAAAAGACCCTTCCTCTCTATAGTAATTTTCATAGTCACTTACACAGAACAAGAAACTATCTATGGGAAAGGTTTGCACTCACCGTTCTGACTGTCAGTTCTGGGGGATTGTCGTTGATGTCAGTAATGGAGATCAGAGCTGTGGCTGTGTTGGACAAGCCAAAGTTCAAGTTTCCCTCCATGTCTGTGGCCTGGACAATGATCGTGTACTGGGACACTTTCTGTAAAAAGAGTCAGAAAAAGAGAAAACAGGCTCAGGTATATCAAATGCTGCGTGTACACAGGACTGAATCAACAAATAAACATTTCTCCCATGTGTCAATGACACAGTGAATCATATGAATGAATGAATAAATAAATGAATGCATGAATGAAAATCCCTACTCCCAGCCTTGCATACACATTTTCCCTTTTCCCATAGCTACTCACTCACCGGAACAACAGAACAACAGTGGTCTGTTGGAGAACCTGATTTACTCAATAAACAGCAAACAGTAAACAGCACAAACACACGCACACATGAACAGACACACACAAAGTTGCAGAGAGGGAGCAGTGTGTTGGTAAAAGGCCCATCCATTATCGCCTAAAAGTCTTGGCTTTCCGCTGTGTGAACAGACCTGGATCATCACTCATTTTAATGGAGGCACCGCCACTTAAAGATGCACCATGGTGCTGCAGATAATACCGGGAGGGGAATGGGCCTTATTTAGTGTTACAGTGAGGGGGCGTCGTCCCAGAGGCACTGCATCACACACTGCAATATTACACCGCCATGACAAAAACACCATCAAACATTAGGCTTTGTTTAGACACAACTGAATGAAAAAGAAACAAACAGTGAGTCCCCCCTCCAACACCATGACGCTGTCCATGGTGCTGAAAGTTCAGTCTGTCCCACAGACTCACCACTGGAGAATAGTATTGTATGTGTATGTGTGCATGTGTGTGTGTTTCCATCCTGACAGTATAAGCCTCTCTGCTTTGTGGTCTCTTCTTCTTCCTATTAATCCATTTGGCTCAGGCCTCCATTGTATCAGAGGAAAGAGTGGGATGGAGAGAGAATGGACGTCAAGGACAGGCCAGTGTTCTGCACATAGGGCCCACTGCTTTGTTCCGCATCCACAATGCGTCCTGTCGTCAGCCTAATGTTCGTTTGTTGCTAGACTACTTTCGTCAAATTCACCGTGGGGTCATGCTTTGTAAGGACTTGACAGCCAGTGGCACTGGTGTCAGGGACTGTCTGGAGGAATGAGAACAAACCTAGCCAGAGGTCTTGTAGGTACAGACAGGGAGTTGTTCGATCCTGTTGGATGGCAGCTACTTTGCTTTTTTATTTCTTTGAGTTGTGCCTTTCTTCTTTTTTCTCTGGTTTATTGTGTGTTCTTTGTTAACTCACATTCTGTGCTTCTTTTGATCTCGCGCTATCTTTCTCATCACATCTAGGTTGCTCAGTGTTCTCTGCCTGTCTGTTCTCTATCTGTCTATCTCTCTGTCTGTCTTTCTGCCAGTCTCTGTGTATCTTTATATCTCCTTCCTCCCTCCCGCTCTTTTTTTCAGTCGTGAAGGATGCAGTTGATTGTTAGATCAGTCAAACCATTGAGGCCGGTTAAAACGTGCATCTGGAGTCATTTACCATCTCTCCAAGTCATCATGAAGTGCACAGACATGTTAATCGGCAACAAACCAATCTTATTAATGAAAACTCAATACAGACTGACCTTTATTAGACTCATAATGAAATATCAATACCATCTCCCCCTCATAGAGCGCTTCAGTAAATAAAGCCCTCAATGATTGTGTCTCTCTACAGACTCATTTAGATCCGGTCACATACATCAATCTAGGAATAGCACCAGATGGCTGTAGGAAGCTAATAGGCTTGAGCTTTGATGGACGCCTTTTTCTTTGGTCAGGTGAAGAGAAATGACGGGAGCAGAGCCAGCAGGTGGAGCTCTCACACAGTAGGGGATGTGGCTGATGCGTCCTATCCTGCCGGGTTATATCACTCATCTGAGGGTAGTTGCAAGTTTATGGCCCTTCTAGTGCTCACATGCACATCCGCTAACGCTCCAGTGAGTGGGAACAGGTGGGACACTCAGACTCTTACACACACACAGGTGTATGCATGCATGGGCACACCAAACACACACACACACAGACACACAGACACACACACACACACACACACACACACACACACACACACACACACACACACACACACACACACACACACACTGCTGTCCAAAAGTGGCTGCCCGAACAAGCCTGTAAAGGGCTCTCTAATGAGTCCTATAGAAGTGCTGAACAGAAAATCTCTCTGTTAGATTAGAGACCGCTGCTGGCAGGAAATACAGCTTCTTGTCTCACGACCAGCAGCAACAGCCCAAACTCCCCCACAGGCCTTAAGCCTCACGGACTTAATCTGCAGAAGCTGAAAGCCATCAGAGGCTACAGAAACACCTGTACACAGAGCTCCGCCAACAATAAAAGCCAATCCCTTTTTTCATGGGGACCAAATTAGGTAGTTTACCATCCAGGAGACTGAAGAAAGAAATGGGAAAAGGCTATCGATGTTAGCTTCTTGACAAGTCAAGCCAAGCAGCAGACAGGACAGGTGGAAAAACCTGGCTGTTCATGGTTTGTAAGCAAATGGACTTGTTCTCCAGAGAGACTCTGTTAGCAAGAACACGGTAAAGGAAATAATGGTCTCAACAAGTAAGGCGATGTCAAACAAGAAAATGGAGAGGAGTGTTTTTCTGGCAACACGAGTACAGTGGTGAATTAATTATACCTGAGCTGGGAGTGCATTTTCACTCAGTGTGCTGTACAGAACCACTCAAAAAAGGGTAAAGAGGGAGAAACCAGGCGAGAGAGAGACCTGCTCTTTACTTGCGTCGTTTGTGAATTGTGTTCCGGCCTGCCGGGCTCCAACCGGCGACAGTCATTAGCTTGTCACTTACAATCTGTCTCAAACGGCCGAGACTCGTGGCTAAAACTGTAGAGACCAACTCCCTTCCTTTTCCTTGACTCCACTCTCTACCTCAGTGACCCTCAGTGTCAGTGACCCCATCGTGACAACTTCAATTCACTTCACCTGAGATCACTTCAATTAAATTTACTGGATTTGGTTCGATGCTATTCGATTCCATTTCATTAGATTTTAGTTCAATTCAATTCAGTTCAATTTATTTCAGTTCAGTTCAGTTACACATCTGCGATGTCAAGGAAGAACTGAGATATAGTTACAAGTAAAGTACCTGCAGTTGTGGGAGTTCTGACAGGGAAATACAGTACACATCTACAAAGTTATTTTCTACTTTCACATCTCATCCCAGTTAGTACCAAAAATACACAGAGAAACCTGTTTTGTTTCCATCTTCATCACCAAACCCTCTCCTCATGCCTCGCAGGGATATCTCTCAGGCTGGGTTGAGGACACAAACAGTTCGCGACAAGTTTGAAGAAAACACAAGCCAGCGGGAACTTAATGCAAGTAACACACTGCTCTGTGAGAGCTTTTGTCTGACTCCCATTGTAGAGACATTCATTCAGATACGTAGCCTAGGTAAATATCTAAAACTCTGAATCCACTTGATTAGATACGCCTCCACATTTACGCAAACAGATCAGAGTCACATTTTGGATAAATAAAGGCTGTGAGTCACATAAGAATAACGCTGCTCGAATAAAACAGACAGACTGGTGAGGGGTTTAGTTAATCGTCCAACTGAGCATTGCAATACAATGCACAGGACAGGATTGAGCAAATATGAGCATGATGAACATGTTGCCAAACTTGCTGGATCCAGAATGTCACAAACAGATAAACACAGTATTGCCAGATAGCAGGCAAATGCTTCTTGTCCTGCGGCAGGAGATCAGGTTAAGTGTCACCTCTGTAATGAGAGAACAAATACAAGAGACGGAATCTGGTACCAAAACTGGGTAAAGCAGACCAAGATACCTATGTAAGGTCTCTAACATTTTGTTGAATCCAGGCCTTAAAGAATTTACAATCCAAGTGAAATTACATAAAAAAAGAGAAATGTCAGCCAGCGTCACGCTGTGCAAGCAACATTGTACAGTTGCTCAAATCACATCTTCTAGAGAAGAAAAAGGAGCAGCCTCACCCAGCAGAGTGTGAATGTAATTCCTCCAATTTTGGTTGGGTAACTGGGCTTCCAATTAATCAAGTAAGTCACCATCAAATGAGTCTTTTGTTATGAAGGTGTCAAAAGCTACATGTAGATACAGAAACAGAGGGAATAAATCCTGAATAAAGCTGCCAATGGGTTTGGAGCAAGCATGCCCCCAGTAACATCTGATGTAGTGTTAAAAATCTCTGTCCACTAGTTACTTAAGCACATGTCAATGTGGTTTACAGGGGAGCGTTGACATCTATCACATGAAAACGTGTAGACCTAGTATTGGAGTAATAGATACTGCACGTGATTTAGTACTGAAGAAGGGCATGTGTTGCAGAGAGAAAGAGAAGTGCAAACTATGCAAAATATCAGGCCAGAGGTAATCAGGTTTTTTCTACATCCTACATATGTCTGTCAGATCCAGATGATTATCATGTGGATCTGCACCAAATTGTAAAAACCAGATTTCAACACCATTAATATGTCTTATTGTTTACATCAAGGTACATACATTATTTCCTGAGAAACTGATAGAAAATGACAGAAATGTTGAAAATTGCCCTATGTTTAGGCAATGTTTGGCACCAAATTTAAAGGGTTCTTCCCTGACTCATCCCCCACCCCATGCCCAAGTTTGGTGCAAATCGGTTCAGTACTTTTTTGCATAATCCTGCTGCCAAACAAGCAAACCAACAAACAGACCAAGAAGTATCAGCTATGGCCCCTGGGAGTTGGACGGTCCAGCCCCGTCGGCATCAAGTAAGTCAGCTGTGCTTCGTTCAGTACAAGTGGGAATGTCTGAAGCTTGTCAATGTCCTACTTAACTTGCTGTATTTACATGTATATAAATGTCATTTATAAAACTAAAGCGCAAATGTGGAGTTATATCAGACAAAATAGACCAATTAATTAATGTTTTGGAATATACGTACATCATTATTTGCCTCTGTGTGTCCCTTGCTGGTAATTTGGCATTTTACTGGTATGAAATGGCAACATTGGGACAGTTGAATTTTAAGTGGAGAACATAGGTCATAAACAGTGGATAAAACTAAAAGTAAAATGCATTTGTGTAATTACCATCAGACAATACATAGATTTCAGATTACATTTATACTGAGCTATCTATCATTTTAATACAGTAGGTTTTCTACACATATTAAACAGTTGGCAATATTGCAAACCAATAAACAGACTACTTTATAGAAGTATTTGAGTTGAATTTTTTTCTTTTCAGGAAATGTAGCATATAACACAATATGTATTGATCAATGTGAAAATACATAAACCTTGATTGAAGATTTTATCCATAACCCCCTCTCCTGCCTACTATAATCACTATCTTCCTACAGGAAGCACGATACAGCCTCAATGTTTTCTGATCACTGCCAGCAAAATAAATTGCACTATTCTCAAATATCCCGATGGTGCACTTCAATAACATCAACAATACAATAACAATATCAATATCTTTCAGGTGGAATAATAGTGTTCCAAACTCTATTCATGAGTGCTATTGCACTGAAACTGTTAATTTTGTTACTTATTATTTTACTTCAGATTCACACAACATAAAGAACACAAAGAACAACTAAATAAATAAGTTGTTTACCTTTGGGAAACATTTATCTTCATCTTCAGTTTAAATTCATGTCTTTGTCTGTCTAGGCAATACCTACATCTCTGAGGTTCATTTGGTGAAAAACAACCAGCAGTGGTATTGGACTCTAAAATATATAAATTGATCAATGTGCGGCAGCTCCAACCTCCAACCTCTGAATATACAGTAGTTCACAAATTTAGAACATAAAACCTATTTTTTCAAACAGATGCAATAGATGTTACTAGCACATTCTACATTGGGCTGACTGAAAATGATGGACACGTAACGAGAAGGTTGATTAAGCAATCACTATCTCGTCATCTATCCTTACCTGTTAGGCTCAACAGCAAAATTTCCGTTAGCTAACAAGTAAAGAACTAGCGAAATATCACAAGCTATTGGCTAATGTAGTGAATCAGCTAGTTAAGCTTCACCACACTACAGCTATAAAGGATAGAAAAGAATGGACAGGAATCCACAGTAGCAGATTTAGCTTATTCAGCACATTTAAAATGAACTAACAGAGGGTTATCTGTGAGGGAGTTTTCTCTTGTCCACCTAATGAATGACGGACTCAGGGTTAAAGGTCAGTGTGAGGCCCTAGGTCACTGTGACCCAGCTATTGCACTAAATCTTACTCGCTTTGAGATGCTGAGGCGGCTCCTCCAGACGCAGCTGTGGTTCAGCTGATACTGCTGGTGCCAGGGCTGATAACAACAGACCTTGGATGGTCAGTAACAAGTGGCTGCATGTTCTAAGAATCAGCACTTGTACTTATATAGTCTTGTTTCCTTGTTTATGGTTAATGAACCAATAGTGTAGTAACACATCCCTCTCCAACCCCTTCTCCATCTTATGGGGTTATTTGACCAATTATGGAGTGTAAGCCTTTTATAGTAATCTTTCTAAATGTATAAAACCGATCCCCAGAGGTTCCTGCTTCAGAATTGAGGTGACATCATGCTGAGAAGCCTGTATTGATGAATCCTCCTTTCTCCTTGATCAAGCATCAATAAACATCCTCAGCATAAGACATCCTGGACTCCAGCACTCTTTCTTCACCATCGATGATAAGAATTTTCCCTAACAATCTGCCGTCACGAAGGCAGGATTTCAATATAACTACAGCCTGGTAAGTGCAAAACTTTAAAAGTCATGTCTTACCTTGTCTGTGTTTGATGAAATCAAACAAAACTGTGTAATTTCAAAATTGGGAAAAATAGTTAAAGGCTAAAACCGATTAAAAAGCAATGTGATAAAGTGTAATTGAAATTGAATTTTAAGTTAATTAAGTGGTTGTCAAAACATTGGTTGTGTGGTTGTGGAGAAGTCAAAAACAGGGGTGTGTGTTTTTGATCACCCGCTGTGCCACTACAGTGGCTGTCATGTGATTTCTGGGATGGCTGTGGACCGTACCCGACACAGAGGGACCCACCTGAGGTTTAAACTATAGAAAAGACGTTTTTGGGGTAGAATGAAATAGATCTACTTTGTTTAATACCAAGATCGGGGATCACCTGCTCTGTGTCCAGTGGGAAATATAGGGGCTCTGTTGGATTTCTGATCCTGGAAGCTAGGGCGCCGATAGAGATAAAAGAGGCTGATTGGAATTTCCTGATCATTTAGAAAACGACTGTTAAAAACTGCCTGAAAATCTTTGTTACCATTAGCGTTATAGCTCTGTTGCCAGTAATTAATCCAATGTTTTTTCCTATGTAACGCTAACATTAGCTCATGTTAACTAACATTGAGTTAACAAACATTTTAAACACTAATCTACCAACATATCCTAATGTAATATTACGAAAATTATTCACTGCACTTAAAACCTTTTTTTGATTACCGTAGGAAGGTGATTTAACACTCACTGACATAAAGCGAATTTCATTAACCTATTTATTATCTTTCCATGAGTGAGACTCTCCTTGCATCCTGAAATTGTTTTGTGGGTGGGGCTGGACCTTTAGGGTGGGGCTAGACCATCCAACTCTGCTGCAGGCTGCAGCCGTGAGAACATTTCCTCCTCGTGGAGGTAACAAATGAGATTAAGCCCATAAAAATTAAATCTGTTTAACCTTCTTAGTTACATCTCTATGTTGTAATTTGGTGGTGGTGGAGTCTTCTATTACTGCATTAGATTCAGATAGCCTGCACAGGCCTGAGGGATTCATAGGACGTGACAGGACAAATTTCTGTAGGCAAGACATTGCAAGCTAATTACACTTCATCTTGTTGACCCTTTGCTTCTTAATTATAATGTAATGTGTTGAATTATCTCAACTTGCAGTTTGAGGGAAATATAAACATATAAATATAAATAAATATATATATATATATATATATATAACAAATATAGGAGAGTTGCTTGTCTTCTTCTGTTGTATTTCTGACAGAGGAGCTGCACAATAAACTGATCAATAAAGATGTCATTTTTAATGGAACCCTGATCCTCTATTATTAAAGTTTTCTTAGTGAACCAGTGGCCACAGGTGTCGCCAGATAAAATCAAAAGAGCTAAAATCTTAAAAATGATTCCTTTAAAGAAAGGGATGGTGTCAAAACATCATCAAGGGATATGTCCATGGGCAAAGTATCAAACCCAGGAAATCTGGAATAGACAAAAAAACAGATTTTCAAATAAGTGTAAAAATGTTGAGAATATTTATCCAAGAGCTGCTGAAAAGAGACAAATATCTGACCCAGAACAAATTAGAATAGAAAAGAATCATCTACAAGAGAGAGTGGAAGAAAACATGGTTTTGCAACTCAAGTGGAATAATTCAGTTTTTTCTGAAGACAAGAAAGGGCCAATTCAATACTCACTAGGTGCACATAATAGGGTGGATATTGAATGGATATTTTCTTGATTGAATGTTGGCTACTAACATTCAACATCCACCTACATACGTCAATACTCTTCATTCAGCAACCCGCTCACAATCCTCTGAGGGCTTTGCTGTCTGGCTCCTGGAGCCTTGGTGTAAGGCGGCGAGTTAACATAACTCAGCGTCTCTGAGACAATAAAGCCCCGGGCCTTTTTAGGACGCCTGCTCTCAGCCTGTGTCCCCAGTCAAGCTCGACAGAACCTAATAGAGCCAGGCTGTGGGCACTCATGTCCTTGAGGCAGTCTTGGCGATGTCCTAATTGACAGAGAGACGGTCCAACGCGAAGCTGGCATCAGCCCGGTGGACAGCCTGGCGCCAGGCCACACCACACCGTGCCACACCAAACCGTTCCAACCCAGGGCTCATGGGAGATTGAGACAGCCTGGGGTAATGAAAGACAACAGCTCTGCCTGCCAGTGGAGCTGGTGCCATGGAGGGAGGGCTCAAAGGGAGAACAACCACGCCAGCTGTGGCACCCTGACATCTCACACTCTGCTACCTGCTGCATCTGAGTTGTACTTCACTGCAAATGTACTTTTTTCAGCAGCCTGGTGGAATAATCTATTTTTAGTACAACATATAAACATACACAAAACTGTAGAAACCCTTACCTATAGATTCATATCCTGCAATCCTAATTCTAATCTGAATTATTTCCCCAAGACCTAAAATGAAGTACAGCAGAAACACACACAAATAGCTATGCTTTACTCAAACTTTAGCATGTACAGAGTCAAACACACATGTATATGACTTAACCCAGCTTGTTAGTCTGTGCGATGGAGCATGTGGAAACGTGAGGTCATGTGAGGAGGGAGGTTGTGGGTGGATAGTGATGGAGAATAATTGGTATTCAGCGGTGTCAGAGGTAAGTGATACTGGGCTAACCTCCATGTACCCCCTGGTCTCCTCAACACGAGAGAACCTGCTTCACCCCTTAATTAGCACATGAATATTCCTATTTGACACCAGCATGGCAGATGAGGATTAGCTAAAGTGTGAGAGAAAGAGAAGGGAAAGGTGACAGGTATTCAGTGCCTCTACAGTGAGTATGCATATTCATGTTTTTGTCTAGCAGCATGTGTATACACAACTGTGGCTGCACAGATCTGGTTAGACACCTGGGATCAGATTTATCGTATTTGCTGCTGCTCCTCACTCTGCATCTACACTACAACCATCGCTGCACGGGAGTAAGTACGCAAACACGTGCTCATGTGTCTGAACACGTTTCTATGTTTGTGCTGATGACCTTGACAGCAGGTGGGTGAACTCCCAGGTGTGTCCCAGTTTTAGTGGGAGGATCAGAGGCAGGTGGGACTCAGCCTGGCTTGATGTGTCCAGATTAATGAGCTTTCTCTCACTCACATCAGCTGCTACTGCTGCCGCCTGGGCCAAGCTGGAAACAGGGACACAGAGCTGGCCCGCGTTCACTAGACTCATTTATATTGTCCCACAAATGTATCAGGCTATCATGCTATGCCAGCTCCGTATAAAATTTGGATAAGGAATGAGCATTGATGTATTATACTCTTCTGTTATCAAAACCTGGTTCTGTTCTTGAGAGTTTAACTTTAATTATTCTCCAAACACGCTTGCCTTACTGTTGGTAAAATCCCACTTAAATTTCCAAAGTGTTGCATGGCTGGGTTTAGTGCCGAGAGGGACCAGCGGGACTTCTCAGAATATAAACATTATGAGACACACTGATAGGTGCTTTTATGTCGGTACTAAAATCAGCCAACTAAGTTATGAGGATGAGGATTATCCTCATAATGACAGCATATGAATTTGAATGTTTCCCTGATTTTGCCCGTTGTATTTGTTTTGTTCCACAGGGAGATCAGGGAAGGTTTGATATGTGTGTGTGTGTGTGTGTGTGTGTGTGTGTGTGTGTGTGTGTGTGTGTGTGTGTGTGTGTGTGTGTGTGTGTGTGTGAGAGAGAGAGAGAGAGAGAGAGAGAGAGAGAGAGAGAGAGAGAGAGAGAGAGAGAGAAGCTGCAGGATGAACAATCTGCCATGAAACACTAATGCCCACAGTCACCTGATCCAGCTTGGGTTAAACAAAAGTCGACCCTGCGTGACCTCCCTCATTAGTAAAATAAGATGGAAGATGGAGCAGAGACTCTGTGTGTGTGTGTGTGTGTGGTGTGTGTGTGTGTTGTGGTGGTGGTGTTGGTGGTAGCGTGTGGGTTGGCGAACAACCGCAGCAAGCAACAGACACACAAATGAGCGGTGGATGAGACAAAAGAAGACTATGAGGAAGAAGCTGGATCAGCTGGACATGTGTGATGATTATGTCTGATCTGCTCCATGTACTGAGATACACATCAGATATACACCTGTCATTTATATTTATACACAATGAGAAAACAGCAAAGTGTTTGTACTAAGTCCTTGGTGTGCTTATTCTGACATTATCTAAAGGCTGAATGCTGCAGAAAGTAATCCTGATTTTCTTTAGTGGCAGTTTAGTGACATCCAAATATCAAATTAGAATTTGTGAGCTGCTGGGAAGTCCTGAAATTTGCAGGTTGAGACATTTATTTTGTAATTTCATAGCATTGTGTTACAATAAAATTGTATACTTTGTACAGAAATTGCATATTGTTGTAGTGAGCTGACGGTAAATAAATATTGAAAACATTTGCCTTCATTTAATGACCTGTGAAATCTAATTTGAAATGGTAATGGTTCTGGTTGAAAACAATCTGTCTTTTGATGAATGTAATTAGTTTTGGGGGATTAATTGATTGTTAAGACATTAATACCAACATGCTATCATACTACAGTAGCTCACATGTATTGCAGCTAACCTGCATTTGATGAATTTGACATTTCTCTGACCATAAGAGACACAAGCTGGTGTGAAGCAATCCTTGGCTCTGTGTGTGTGGGAAGATGTGTTGCAAGGTATTGTCCCTGCAGAGAGGCTTTGTGAAATAATAAATGACTGAGTGTAATGGCTGTGTTGTTTTCAAGTTCGTTTTTGAGTGGGTGGGACATGGGGGAGCAAGTAGCTACCAGAATGAATCAAGTAAGTCCTGGTGGCAGAAGACCCAAGGAATAGCTCATTGTTTTGGAGAATCCTCTTATTTATTTTGATCTTATCTTAGCACAAAGACTGGAAACAGAGGGAAACAGCTCCCTATCTGCAGCGCCCCTGGTCTTTGTCTGGCTGGGGACCCTTGATGCATCTCAACTATCCCAGTCTAATGAAGGCATAAAAAATGCCTCACAGAAATAATTTGTCTCTGTCTGACTCTGTCCAATTTAATGGCTCAACAAATCAATGTCTATTTCACCTTTTGATGGTTAAGGAGAGGGTTATCATAATAATAATAACAATAATAATAATAATGATAATTCATACACAGTACAACACCACTGATTCTCAACTTAAGTCTAATCTTATTGCTGGGTGGGCACTAATGAGACGCAGAATAATTGATACACAGCACATACAGTTGACACTGACCTCTCTGTCCAGGCCGGCTGCCACTGTCACTATGTCTCCAGTCTCGCTGTTGATGGTGAACATGTTGGGGATGGGGCTGTGGGGGGACTGAGAGAGGATGCGGTAGCGGACCATGCCGTTAGCCGTGGTGGAGTCGTCCGAGTCAGTGGCTGTCACCTGCATTACGGACGAGCCTGTGGAGAGAAACATAGTTAGCTTGGAAGTGCGGTAGAATAATCTGAAAAGCGTATGATGTGCATCAGTGCACACGGCACAAGAGGAGGTCAAGCTGGGAAAAAAGCACAAAGATAAAACAAGCAGGAGATATTCATCAAGTACAAAGATGTGCTTTTCAAGGTCCTCCGCACACATACATTTTGAAAATACATACAGCGTACTGAAGGTTTCTTGTGGACCTGTTACTGTTAATGAATTTGTGCTCAGGAAAACTCAGAAGACAACATACCCATTTATAAAAAAGAAACAAGTCAATCAGACTTTGCAAATTGCTGTGACATTCTCTGTTCTTTGTGAGGCAACTTTTAGAGTGAGAGCTATTACAGAGAAAAGTACGAAAACACAAACAAAATCTGTTAAATAAGCCCCTATTTTAAGCTGTGCTGTTTTCTGCTCTCTATATAGCCAAGCTAGTGGGGCAAAGTTTCCACCTCTGCAGAGTCCATTTAGTAATGAGCAGCGCTGGGTCTTCTGCCATTTCCACCATCCATTATTTCAGCCTTCAGTGGCTCCGTTGCTGCCCTTAATGCTCCCATGCTCTCTCCCTATTTGTCTTAGAATCACAGATAAACACTGCCATTTAAGGCGGATAGCACAGAGGTGGTGAGGCAGAGGGTGTGTGTATGTGTGTGTGTGTGTGTGTGTGTGTGTGTGTGTGTGTGTGTGTGTGTGTGTGTGTGTGTGAGTAGTGTATGTATGCCTGCATTTACTTACAGGTACGTGTGTGCATCTGTATGCATGTGCTTGTGTGTGTCCTCGCAGCACGTATCAGGGTGACAGGCCCTGTGTCCCCGCATCTTCCCCAAGCAGAATTATTGATTTGCACGAGTTTGTCAGCTGGGCTCACAAATGCGATCAGGCAATTAGGAGCACTTTGTGCTGGAAAGAGGAGAGATAACCTCGCCCCTCTCACAGGGTTCTGTGAAAATGTCACTTTCCATCAGGCAGCCATTTACACGCTGCCGCCGCCACTGCTGCTGAGAGAAAGAGACTGTCAGCTCACAGGAGGGGGACAGCAGAGAGAGGAGACAGCTAAAGCACGAACATGCTTGAATAAGAGGACATTGTGAGTAGAGGGAAACTTAAGGAAAGGGAGATAAGGACATAGAGCTGAAGTGTAAAAAGGTGACAGGGAAGCAGAAAAAAGAGGAAATTGGTAATTATAACGCCTACATGTTAGATTGCCTTGTCTAAATCAATTAGAAACAAATTTTTATAAAATTTCTGATGGACTTTAAAAATATAGCACTGTCTTCATGATAGTGGGCACCACAAAGTATCTCAGCAAACTAATGCATAAGCACTCTGGTGACTTCAGTGGGCATGATGGTGGGTGGTGAGTACCACGCTGAGGAGGAACGAAACCAGCAATGTTCAATTATCACATCAAAAGCAATCAAAACTGGTCGATGAAAATAAGTCTTGTATGTTTGAGAGTGCAGCAGAAGTAAGAAAGTCAAGTTTGCTTCACCACCTCTTACTGATAAATGTAAATGTCTCAGGCGAAGGGTTAGGGTTAGCAGGAGAGATGGTGGATTCATGGCAGACTTTGGCGGTCCCCCTGTGGGTCTGAGCAGTTACTGGTGTCTCCATCCCCATAATTGGGTCTAGATGGGACCATCATTCCTGTGACAGCCTGCATGGACAGGATAATTGTAGCCTCGATTTTCAATTTAAAACTTCATTAAGTTTCAAAGCCGGATTTGTCACTTTGTCCAGCAAACAAAGGAAGAGAGTCGAAGAAAAGACAGGAAGTAGAAAAACAATTACTCCTGTTCCACCGAGGACGCCGTCAATATATAATCAACCTCTCCAGTCCCACAGGGAGGGATAGGATGCGATGCTGAATCACACGTTGGCACTGCTAACTTTCATTTCAGTGAGGAGGATTCGGTGATATGATGATGGTATGCTTTTAGATTCAGAGCAAGGCCATGCCTGAAAGGGTTAATCTCTGAGCCTGTTTAATTCCTCTTTAATTTGAATTCTAATTCCAAATCCTAATTGCTTTTCCACCAAAATCACTGGAGCCGAAAATTTACGTGGTCGGCCATTTTAGTCACGTGACTGGAGATCAGCGGTGAGGTCTATCTGCTACCTAAACATTAGTCAGTCAGAGTCAACATCTGCCTGCCAATTAGAGAGAAGATGGAGAGAGACGAAGATGGATATAGATGGACAGATAGAGCAGGAACGGGGAGATAGGCACACACAGATCCAATGATAGGAAGCCGAGGAGGAAATTACAAAGATGAAAAAAAAAAAACCCAGTCAAGATGAGAATATAGGTGAGAGGGTTTATAAAGACCACTAAAAGCAAAAGTACAAGGGGAAGTCAGGTAGTGAGAGGGCAGGGGGTGGATGGTATAAGAGGATAATAACTCTCATCAGTGGAGGGAGATAGAGGAAAAGAAAAAAGTGGCCGTGGTACAGTAGATAGAGAGAAGGAGAGTTAGAGGTTGAGAGGTATAAAAGAGGTAAGAAAAAAGGCTGAAACCCGGCAAGTCTTGGTGGAAGTGATGAAGGGGGGCACATAGTGTTCATACAAAATCCTCTAATGGAGGCCACTGCACTCTGAGGACACAAAGAAACATTCATACCAGTGAAACCATTCGCAACCATTCACTACTGATCAGAAAAAGACTGGAGGAAATGCACTGGATGCTTTTTTTGATCCCTACAATTGCACGATAGTCATTCCTATGATCTTTACCTACTTACTTCCATTCAGGGTTACAGGGGCTGATGGTGAAGTGGGACGAGCTAGTTATTTCTCATGTCCAGCATTTCAGCTGCAGTAAAAGTCCTGAGCAGTTTCTGCATAGACAGTGGCAGGTGACGGGCAGGTGAAGCACCAGCACAAAAGAGAAACGGTTTCATTAGCACGTGTCCGGTTCCTTACAGCTGCACTCCTCTTATTTTACACATGAACCATCAGTTTACTTGTCAATCTTACAAGCTACTTAACCTGTGAAAACATTTGTATTATATCTTTTGTAGCTCTGGTGCATTGTGTCAGTGCTGCCTTACCAACTAGAGGAATGTAGTTGCAAATATAGCGATTGTAGAACAAATCTGGGCCTCTGCAGTACTGAATTTGACCATCTTCGTTAAATCTGTCCCTCACAAGTCTCCAAACTTTATGGAAATAATATACATATTTATGGAAAGACTTCAAGGAAGTCAAGAGAAAAAAAAACTGAAACTGAAAAGAAGATAAGTCTATTTTGACATCTTGTCTGAGTTGGCTAAAGCTGGAATCACGAAAACATGTGCACATTTCCACTGGTCTACACAGAGAAAGGGGGTTTGGGTTAACCACAGATCACAGCTGGACCTGAGCATCAAGCAAACTGATTGGTTGATCCAACTCCTGTCAGGAAACATTATACTCAAAATCTGTTCAAGTATAAAAGACACAGCCATGGAAAACATCTCTAAACCACCCTCATCCACTTCTGCTTACGTGCAGCACAGAAAAGCACTCTCCAACCTGATGGTCACAACATGAACCTACAGTACTGTGAAATCATCCAGGAGAATCCTTCATTTCAATGTCAATAAACATGGAGGATCATTTACAAAAAATACTTTAACAAAAGTAAGAAATACTCCTGGAGCCAGCAGCTCTACATCTCTTATTGGTAGTTCACTGGCTTCTCTATCTTATCCTGTGTTTTCTCATAGAGGGATCACTTCAGTTTTTCTGTGCATTCACTGAATTGGTATCTACAACATATTGGAAAGGAAGAATTATGCACCTTAATGTATTAGTTCAACTACAATCAAACAATGATTATTTTGTTAACACTGAATACATTTCTGATGAGGTTTTGAGACTCCCTACCGACTTTACAACACTCGTACCTGCAGGTACATGGAACTGTCTGTGTATTTCCTGCCTGTGGGAACAAACTGGTAAAACAGGCCCTCTGTGTTAATAAAAACATGTGGCCCATCATGATGTGTTCTCGCAATGACTGTATCACATACATCGACTTAGAGTAAGAGACACAGTGAGAAACACCTGCTGCCACTGACGAAGTCCAACACACTGAGTGAAACATCGTTGTGCTCCTCCACCTCTACTCGCCTCCATCACTCCATCTCTCCCCTCCTATGCCTATCCCTAATTATCCCCCCAGGCAAGAAGGAGAGAGAAAGCCTCTTAAATCTCTTGGAAACTGTTAGCAAACTCTTCAGGAGAGAGGTAGAGGAGAGAGAGGAGAGAGGAGGGGTGTGGGGTGTGGGGTGTGAGGGGTATGGGGTGTGGGGTGTGGGGGTGTGGGGGTGGGGAGAGAGAGACGCAGCACCCCTGTCCCCCCTCGGGAGGGCAAATCGACTGTGAGAGAAGGCACTCAGCTGCTGGTTTTGATCTCGCACTCTCATTTCAGAAGGCCTTTTTGAGAAAGATGGTCCATAAAAGGGAACAACTTGCTGTCAGAGTCGGGGATGTGGGGGAGGGAAGGGGAAGAATGGAACATCACAGGGCAGATGTTCTGAGTACGCTGCAGCCTCCGAACACAAGAGCTCTCTGAAGGAGTCAATGCCATGTCGACAAATCTTTATCTGAGGCCACTTAACACAACGCAAAGACTGTCTCATGTCACAGTCTTGAAGATTTCACAGAGTTTCAGATCATTTTGGTGACCTTACTTGAGCAGGCAGAGGTATTTCATGTGGATTTTCATTTTACGTGTGTTTTACATATAGGCCTATTTGCACACGTTTAATAGGTTTATAAGGTTTCCCATGATTATCCACCTAGTTTCACACTGCATCTCATCTATTCCTCATTAGCAAGAACTGAATGTGATCAGCCACCTCATTTTGTCATGTACTGTTTTGTTAGGTTTGATTACCGGCACAAATTGTATTCTATTAGTCACAGGTTCTTGGTGCTGAGCGGGGTCCCGGTGGCAGAGAGTGACAAATGAAGCCGTTTCAAACAGATCCTGACTGACAGTTTGATCGGATCTCTGCCTACGTGACATCTGGTGACGGTGATAAGGGTGGTTCCCTGTAGGTCTCCCTCTTTGATGGCTTTCACACAGTGCTAGATGTGAAGATGTGTTGTAATGCTTCAGAGAACCTTTGATATCTGGGTCTGTAGATACAAAATGTGATACTGCTGCAGCTTTAAACATATCTCCCCCTTTGCATGACATTTACAAAAATACAAGCCTTGGATTATAAGGGTTTGTTGCTATGAGGTACATTTTTGAACTATTTCTATATATTTGGGCTATTATGCACAGTGAAGGCTTTCCTTTGTGCACAGGTGTATTCAATGTCCTCCTCACTGGGTGTGGTAGAGAAGTTTGTAATTAACTCTACATCTCATGTGTCCTATTTCATCTTTCTTCCCTGAGTACATGAATCTAATTTATCAGAAGTCCTTTAATTTGTATAAATTCACACGTTTTTCGATTAGAAACGGTGGAACTGAATTGTTTAACCTTTCCTAAATTTAAAGAAATGACACTGATCAGTAGTGGTATCCACTCATGCAGATCATTTCCCTTTTTTTTTGCCAGGGTTTTAGTCATCTCTGCGTCTGTCACCATGCCCATACAAGTGGAGTGAATAAACTTACTTTGTGGTGCTTCACAGCATCAAGAGGTAAGTGAGATATTGTTTTTTTAATTGCTTGTTGGTTGTGGATTTGGGTAAAGTAAGCGTAAAGAATTTTTATTTTTTATGATAGCAACAACCTGCTCAACAAAGCAACAAAGCTCATCTCTGCTGTTTCTGAGATCCATGCAGTCCATGGTAACAGGTAATGATTTTGAAACCCCAAAACATGCCTGTAACTGTACTACTTAGTATATCATTATGTATTAATAAATTTGAATATTCTTTGATATGTCGCCTCTGGTCTGACCTGCTGTGGACAGTGTATGGCGGAGAATTGAGGTATTCCAGCAGCATCGATGCCCAGAGCACCTTGCAATGCTGTGACAGGTTTCAACACGCCACCTGTTGCAAGGATGGAAGGAGACTGTCTCCTGGGGGTAACACCCGAGGGATTTCTATGGCCATCTTTTGATTCCACAGAATAATCTCAGCTGCATGCAGATGCAGGATGCACACTGGAGGATCTGTGGTGCTCTGCATTGATCCCGCAGCTCTTTTGATTATGACTGAAAATGTCAGCCGACTTATGTGTCACAAAACTTAATGAAGAAATGTATGTTATAAATACTGTAAGAAGGAAGGAGAAGAGCAAGGGGTCAAGTATAGCGAGCAACTGGAGCGTCGTGATGGCCGAGTGGTTACGCGTACCATAATGAGACCTGAGCAGCAGGTCCCTGCTTCGACTCCTGGCCGGCCGGACCCTTAACTGCATGTCTCTCTCCCACTGTCTCTCTTCTGTATTTCCTGTCTCTCTCCACTTTCCCTATCACATAAAGGCATAAAAACACCCAAACATAACTTTAAAGAGAAAAAAAAAGAGAGTAACTGTCAAAAAATAAAAGAGAAGATGAGGCACGAGTGAAAAATCTATTTGTGCCCTATTTAAGTTCAGATAATTTATTGAATGTTAACATTTTTTGTTGTCTTTGGTTTTGCGATTCTGTAAAGGTGTATAGAAGACAATTTATTCAAAGTCAGAATTTCATGTACATTACCTCAGGTGGATAACTTAGCCCTTGGCTGTGTATCCTGTTCTCTAACTGCAGGGATGGAATCGATGCAGCTGGGTATGAAAATCAACTTTGGCAAAACCGTGCAACATTTAACTGGAGGTCTAAACTGGGTCCATTAACAGTGAGTAAAGGATTTAACTGGTGGAAAATGTATTAAAGGCTTAAATGGGCCAGAAATGTATAAAATGTATCCTTGAACCTACAGTGAAGATGAATCATGCTCATTCGTGTTTTCTTTGTCTAAACAGGAAATTAGGCCAACACAGCTTCGCAGCCTATTTTCCTGATTAAAATTCATCAATTCAGAGACCAATCACTGAGCTTCACATGAACAATACGCTTTGTTGACACCAAACTCTCAACACCTGACACTGTGTGATCAACAAACAAATGTTAGGTGGCAGTGATTACTTAATGAAGAGCAGAGTAATTATATTGTACATTGTGTAATATATTTCTTGTTTAATTACTACAACAGATTGCATTCTGTTCAAAACAAAATATAATTCAGACTTTTTTTGTCGTTGCATGTTATCATTTTAGACTAAGCAGAGAGCATCAGAGTGAAAACCCAAGAAAGTAGCTTTTGGAATCTCTGGTTGCCCTCACTAATTAGGAGCTCTGTATATAGACCCAAGCTCCACTGAGGAGTAACCAGTACTCTCTCTCACTCACACACACTCACTCACTCACACACACACACACACACACACACACACACACACACACACACACACACACACACACACACACACACACACACACACAGTCGATCCCGTACTTGCTCATCCATTTACGCACGTACACACGTACCACAACATGTTTTCCTATATTGTTTACAAATCCCCTTGAGATGAAATTGTAACAGAACAATATCTGCACGCTGTGAAGACAAACACGGGTCCTCGGGGTCTGATTGTTAGAACAAGAGTTCTTCCAGTTGAGACATGAGAGCTACTTGCACATTCTGCTCTTGTGCCTCGCTTGGCACTGACCACAACTCTGTTCCCTGATTTGGAGGGAAGGTCTACATCTCTCCATGCTCTGCAGAATCTGATAATGATGCATCCGGCCAAGACACTGTAAGACAAATACCTCATGAGCTTGCCCTCGTCTGAACCGACCAAAAAAAATCGAACTTATGGCAAATTCGCACTTCAAAATGTTGTTTTGGCGTTCAAGTCTGAGCTTATTCAAGGCCACTGGAAGTGAGATTGAAAAATGAAGGTTTTCTGATGGAAAAATATTGCATTTGATTGGTTGAACTGAGACTATATGCTCTCAAGTTCAAGGGGGGTTATGTACACAGATACAAACCATTTAAAAAGTTAAAGATGTAAACAGGATTTTTCAGCAATGAGAGACTGTGCAGTACATCTTTCTTAGAATTTTTAACAATAAAACATTTTAGCTGTTCATGAATAAGTTGATATAAATGATTTAATGCTTCCATTCCATCCAAAGGTATTTTATGACTTTTATGACCAAAAAGTTTGAGCTTATATCATCCTCCTTTAACACGACTCAAGACCAATTTCTGTTCACTTCTTTAACCACAATACAAGTTCTGAGCTTGTATGGTACTTTAGCAGGAATCTGATAGGTGCAAATGAAAACTTATGCATATAACAAACTATTAGAGACAAATCCCCACAACTATTGGTTAAGGCTGTGGTTCCTCACCTGGGGGTTGGGACCACAAAACCAGGTTGCAAGATAAATCTGAGTGGTAAGATGATAAATAGGAAAGAAAACCAAAATAGAAAAGAAGAAGAAAATACATATTCCTGCTACATTCTCTAATTTTTTTTACTTGTTAAAATTGATTAGTTTTACTTCTTCAGGCTTCTAATAATATTCAAATGAAAACACGAACATGCTAAATGAGTGCTTCATTGAAGAGGCTCATTTTTTGGTGAATGATGAACTGGACGTTCACAACTAACGATCGTGAACGTGAGCAGGGTTATCTCTGATGAGAATTAATGACGCTCACACACCAGAAGGTGGGGATAATGCACCAACAAGCTGTTTGCCAACTGCCAAAAAAATCAGTAGAAGAAGAATTGTGTTTCAAGGCATGCACCAGGTGTCTGGTGCTGGCAATTCAATCAACGCAGCCACTGGTACTGCTCAAGCTAGTTCATATTAACATTTGAAGGGTTTTTAAGAACAAATCAGTGCAGATTCCAACTGAAAAAAATCTCACATTTTTATGCAAATTGTGTCAGCTGGTTCTGAATAACAAGTCTGAACGTCGGCTACGTATTTGAAACAGCACATCGAGTTAAAGCATCAGACCAGTAAATGGGGATGACAAGAAGACAGGTCAGACCATGAGCCAACAGCCACAAAGTTCCTGAACCTGAGTCAAACTCACAGCATATACACATAAATCATATACTTGTTTTTGTTTGTTTTGGCTTTTAAAAGTAATCTCTGTCTGTGACTTTATAGTAGTATGTAATAATACATTTCATTTGGGAAGTGCTAATGATTGGGGGCAAGAGGAGCAGGAAGACGTTGTACTGAAAATGAAAAGCTCAGAGCAGCTCATTTAAAAAAATGGAAGAAATGAACATGAACTGTAGTTCATTTTAATCTGCATGAACTGAACTTTGATTTAGCTCTTGTGAGGTGTGAACTTGCAAAACATTGAGTTTAGACTTGCAACTCCAAGTGGGGTGTTGTTTCCATGCCATTTGGTGTATTAACAATCATGAATGTAATAGCAAAAAAGTAACCACTCCATAGTTTACCAATTGTGTTTTTGTAGTGTTCGCTGTGTATCCATCTTTCCAGAGCTCTATTTCTCTGCAGTAGGGGTTTTTAAAGTCTCACACTATGGACACCCCCGCAACACACAAAATCAAGACAACTGCATCCCCAAGACACCTCGTCATGTCTTTCCTGTAGATTCAGGGCCTCATTTTAGCCTGTAATTTTGTATTTTTTTTTAAGTACGCCGATGCAAATAGATCTGAGGAAAACTTTAAAAGATGACGATGGACATCAAAGATGATGATATTGTTGGGAAGTGAAAGTCACACTGAATCTAAATGTGTGTAACATGAATTTGAAAATTAAGGAGATCAATTGCCTCCATGAGCTCATAGCCACTGTCTCAGCTCCAACTTTCCGAGAGAGGTAAATTATCATGATGAACGACATGCAGGAATTTATTTTACTCAAAACTTCCCCATCTCTCTGTGTGTTGTAGTGCAGAGTTTTCAAATGAATCTGCATTTTACCTGTGTTGTGAAGCCAGGCAAAGTGGCGTGGCAGAACTACCTCTTACCTGGTTTGGAGCCTTCAGCCACGGAGCCATTGTACACTTGATTCTGAAACTCAGGTCTGTTGTCGTTCATGTCGATCACATAGATGTACAGATCGATTGGATTCTCTACCTGGTTACCATTCATGTCCACTGCATGGGCTCGCAGCTGTGAAAATACAAAAAAAGCACAAGAGAGAAAGGATCATTATCACTGAATGCTGAATATTAGCTCCAAATATAGCTCAGCTGACAGGAGGCTGCTGGGTTGATTGATATGAAACTCTGCAGTCTGCTCTGGACTGGAGCACACGGCACAGCCTTGACTTTATTAACTAGCAACTTCATTCAACTGGCAAATATTCTGTTTCTTGTCTGCCAATGGGGTATGAGTATCCTGTTGGTATCTTGGCAAGGACCACAACAACACAGATAGGGGCAAAGTAGTGAAATGTTCCAGACACACAAACAACACCTATTTTGTTGTTAGCACAGCCAGAGGCCTTAAGAATATCAGAGAGGTGCTGCTGCTCAAGCTGTGGCTTCTTTTTGTTCGGGGAGAATGTTTGTCTCGATTTGTTTTGACAAAACCAGCCATTTGGATGGATGTCTCTGAATGATGAGTTCTTCCTTGACAATTCACAGTGTGAGAACAGAGAGAGCAAAAGACGAAGAGAATGAAGAGGGAAAAAAAAGTGGTGCTGGGAAAAGGCGAATGAGATGGCAAGGAGAGGAGGAGAGTGACTGAGCCTTGTGCAAGTAAATGAGAGATGAAAACACAAAGAGGCAGTGTGAGGGTGTGGGAGATTGAACAGGGAGGACTGACAAAAGCAATCATCATCTACAGTGGGATGTCTTAATCTCCACTGCTACTGTTACACACCCTCTGCTCCCCACCAATCCCCGCTAATGATATCTAACATAACGCAAAGCTTTGTAATAGCCCTGGAACCAAACTGGCACTGTTCACTGTGACTTACATTACTCTCATTCAATTGCCTAGAAATTCATGTCCTCTGCAGAAATGTTATTCAATCACAGCTTGGCTTGGTAAGAGGAGAAGGGCTCTCATTCTGGCTAAAACTGACACACTGGCAGCAAAATATTTGGTCTGCCACAACATAGACGAGGAGAATCTGCCTGCCAGCCTATTTACAGGAAGTCGTGATGTATTGTGGGGTGACATGAAAGATTGAATGGCAGCACCTGCCTTCACCGCAACAAAACTAATCATGTCGCCTTTTGTGCCTGCCTGTCAAGGATGTATCAAAACATACCCAAACACACGCCCGCTGGAGCATTCACACACGCATCCAAACACCAATTCAGACACATGTTTATGCATATCAACATGGATACTGACACAAGCGCACAGATACACACTGCGGAAACACACAGAGCCAATCAAAAGAGCCCTCTTAGGCCACTTAATGATCCTCAAGATGCTAGTTTTCCATTGGCTGAAGCACAGCAAACAAACATGGAGAGGAGACGCGATAAACAAACAAGCCCAATCTGTTTTCTCAGCTGTGAATGCTGCATACTGAGGGATGTGTGACTGAGTGTGTGTGTGTGTGTGTGTGTGTGTGTGTGTGTGTGCACCAAAGTCTGTCTATGTGTGTCCGTGTTTGTGTGCTCAATGGAGGAATTTGAAATGTGACCTGAGGTGCCTGGAGGAGTGTGTGTGCTGCGCAGAAAAATGCATGAGTGTGAACCGACATCAGTATTCTGCAGGGTGAGCTTTGGCATGACTGGACCAACCACAGAGGAGAAATACAGTTTGTATTTGGCCCATTGGTCCCTTTACCCAATATATGTCCCCATTTGTACTGTACGTCCAGGAGGCCCTTGACAATTTTGCACTGAATTCTGTCTGTAGAGCTGCTGAAATATTGTATATAGCTAACGCTGCTTATGCTAACTGCCTATCTACTTGATGTACTGTATAATTAGAGACACTTTACAAACAAATTGCTGTTACTGTTGTTATTTATTGTGGATTCATCAAGTTTTTTTTGGCTGATTAAATGCACAATCCAGACATGCTGCTATAACTACTAGTATTTTTTAGCCAGGCTCAGGATGGCACTGTTGGCCTGTCAGCGAGTTGGCCCACTACTCAACCGGTCTGGACTGAAATACCGCAACAGTTAATCGATGGATTTCCATGAAACTTGATAAAGATATTCAAGGTTCCTAGAAGATAAATTCTTTTGATTTTGATGATCCCTTGAATTTTCCTCTAATGCAGCCAGCAGGTCAAAGTTTTCAGTCATTATGTCAAGATCTGTTGGATGGATTGGCACAAAACATTGTAGGATAAAACACGCCCTGATAATGTAGCCCAATGGCTTTAATGATCCTGTGACTTTCACCAAGAACCATAACCAAGTCAAAATTTAAATATGTCTTTATTTATGAGCAGACATACCACAGCAGTTGTACCTTGGTTTTAATGCTATTTAGCAAATGTTTGCATGCTAACACACCCAACTAACATCGGCACGTTAGTATACTGATGTTAGCATTTAGCTCACAGCACCACTGTGCCCAAGTACACAGCCTCACAGAGTTGGTAGCCTCTTAGTCTTGTCAGCAGAAATAATCAATATCCTTATTGAATAATTCTTAATAGTTTACATTTAATGGTGCGTATTTGAAACCAACTGTCCAACAGCACTTTCAACCGATTGTCATCAGTGTAAAACACACATACACACAATTTACTCTGAATTACATGGATTCATGCAACCATACATGAAAAAGAATCCCAGACATTCGCATATTTGTTCAATTTTTGCTCGTGCCCTGCTGACTCACAGTAACTCTGTCTGACAAAACTGAAGTTCAGGCTAACACCCACTCTCCTCACCTCGCAGATCACTTCCCCCTGGTGCTAGTCTGACAGAAACAGCAGCCTCGTCTCTCTTTTCACTTGAACCCAAAACTAACAAGCAAAGTTTGGCCTGCAAGAGCACAGCAGCGCTGGGAACTTCTTGTCAAGTTGAAAGAAAGTAAGCACTGGACTAAATTTCCCCTGGGTCAAACTGCCTACATTCTCCTACACTAAATCATACATCACATCACAAGCAGCATGGGTCCACGGGAGCCTAAATGGAAGCCGCATTCAACTTCAAGTGCCCTCAACCTAACATGCTGTTTTCACTACAGGCAGTGTCAAACAGGAGCTGTTTACTGAGTGGCTGTCCTTTCCCAGGGACCAATAACCTGCCTACTTTATTGATCCCAATTTGCTGGTTGAGTGTAAGAGCAGGTATGGAGAGACAACAAACACACACACAGCTGTGTCCAGAGCCTGGATGTGGCAAGCGAGGGAACAAGAGGCTCGTCTAAAGCTAAATGGAACACATACACAAGAGTACGAGACCAACCAATCAAGAAGACAATCATTTAAAGCTTTGTGTTTGTTTATAGTCACTGCACGTACCTTGTGTGTGTGTGTTGGTGTTTATAATGTGTGCACTGACAGACACTGAAGAGATCCAGTCTCCTTTATTCTACCTGTCCTCCGAGACAGGAGCATGCCTCTGAATTAGCTCTATCAGCAGCGCAGCCATCTATCATGCTGACAGTCACGCAGGTGTTGTGAGTCTGACACCAGTGCTCACCGCGAGCAGAGGTGTTAGTCTTTGCTGATGTACACTGAAACCTATAATGTGTGCATATTAACCAATGGCCTATTGTTAATAAGTCTCCTGTGGTCTGCATATTTAATTCACACGTCTACGGAGCTGTTTAACCTGAGGTTCCAGAGGGGCCAGTCCTGAACCCAACCCTCCAGTTTCTAGTGCGTGTGTGTGTGTTTGTGTGTGTGTGTGTGTGTGTGTATGTGTGTGTATGTGTGTGTGTTTGTGTGTGTGTGGGGGGGAATCCTATGGGTCATAAGCAGGCTAACTATACAGCTGCCGGCCCGCACCTTTGAACAGCTCAGCTCCAGAGTGCACGAGGTGAAAGTGCAACTATGTGTGTGGGAGGCGAGGTAAAACAGGGCAGCAGTACACAGCGGAAAGTTGGGAGACACACACACACACAGAGTGAGAAGGGGTGGAGAAAGAGAGACCTGACAGAAACACTCATCATATATCAATCAGCTTTCGATTTGATGAACACACACACACACAAACACACACACTCACGCAAACCTTTGCAGTCACACAAACGTACGCACCCACTCGAAGCCACACCTGCTCATTAGCTCTGATTGTAAGAACAAAGACAACAGTTTTCTTTCACTCCACTTTGGTTCTCTCTCTTTTTCTCTGTTCTATACATCCCGCGCTGCTCTGTGCAGCTAAACCCCAATCTACATGACAGCTGTGTGAAGTGGCTGTGTTTTCTCAAAGCATTCTTCATTTCATTGCTGGATTCCATATCAATCAGACCCTGGAGAGGCTGGTGTAAAGGCAGCGCTTAGAGGCTAACAGAACAGCAGGTCTGCCGAATTGTGGCTGTGTTTTGACAGACAGCATTAGTGTTAGCATGAAAGGTAGATGTGGAAGAGAATAGGCAAGGCACGTTGCCACAGGGATAAATGGAGCGTAAATGGAGCTAGAGGGGAAACAGAAACAGACAAGACAGACAGTCGTTTCGTCCTTACATGGAAGGAGGCTCTCTCCTCTCTGTCCAAGGGTTGGGTGACAAACATGTTGCCGCTAATGGGATCTATGTTGTAGATGCCACTCGGGGGCTGATCAGCGCCTGCTCCTGTGATGCTGTAGCGGATGCCAACATCCTTGTCCTGATCTGAGCGGATCTGAGGACACAGAAACAGAGAAACAAGTTCAACAGAGAGGAAAATCTGGTTTTTAGCCCCGGCTTTTCAGGCTTTTGCTGCACTTGTAACAAAAGACAAAATGTTCAGAGCATGGTAAGTGACATAAATCATCAAAAACACATTGTCAAGTAAAAGGTTGGAGAATGGACTGAGAGTACATTGGTTGCTTGATAGATACCAATGCAGACTTTCTTTCAAGCTAACACTTGAACAGCCTGAAGAAAATTGCATAATTTGCAGAGAGGGAAATGGATCCATTGTCAGAATTTTGTCTGACCTGTTGAGTTTTTGGTTTACTTCACCTTCATGACAGTGTCTCAGTAGACCTTGAACAGGTATAAAAGGACCTTACTGTCAGCTACCTGTCCAGGATGGTGTGAAACTGATTTCTCATCTATGTCTGACTGGAGTTTAATATCTCAGTGTGCCTGCTCCACTTTTAACACTTGGCTCTTTTTTTCACATGCAATTCAAAATGTGACATTTAAGCGTGATATATTTGACTTTGAAAAAGTTTCAATATGAATGCCTCCACAGCCGCGGCAGTAAAAATATTAATACTTTTACTCAGCACCTTGTTGACTTTAAAGAAGACAAAAGGAGGAAAAGGAAACAAAAGGGACTGCAGTATTTCTTCCTCAGGCATTGATTTTCACTGGGCTCCTGCTGGTTTCTACTGTGTCACTATACAATGCAACAACATTAATTAGACATTAGTGAAAATTATGGGTCTGAAAGTGTTGCCAAGTGGGCATAGAACGCCTTCCACCTCTGGACCCAACTTGTAATCAATTACCTGGATAAATTAGGTGCTTGAGAGAATTTCTTATTCCTTCATTTATTTAACCCTTGTAGTATTTGTGTAGGTGTTAACAGGAATTGTTTGACATTTCGGGAAACACGCTTATTTGCTTTTTTGACGAAAGTTAGATGAGGAGATTGATATCACTCTATATCTGCACGATAAACATGAAATGACAGCCTGCAGCTGGTTACCTTAGCTTAGTGTAAAGATTGGAAACAGGGACAGAACAGTTTTCTTTTGGACAGAACCAGACCAGTTGTTTCCCCTGTTTAAATGTTATAGATCAGTAGAAATTAGGGGTTGAACAATATCCAAAAAATAATAATCATATTGTGATTATTATTATTATTATTATTATTATATTATTATTATTATTATAATAATATGAGTTGAGATTTTAGTTGGAATGATCATTTTTACATTTCATTTTGAAAATGATGAAGTGATTTTTGTTGGAGCTTGTACCAAACAGCATGTTCCTTTACGTCTGGAGAATATGATTTGTAGGCCGGGCGTCTCTGTCGCATCAATTTGGATATTGCACTTGGTCATATTGCGATTTCAATAACATTTCAATTAATTAAAGCCATAATAGAAATTATTAAAAAAAGACTTGGTCATATTAGGACAAACAATAATAAAAAATAAAAAAAATCCTCCAGCCCATCAAGTAAAATAATCACTGAATTCTAGTCCAAATCATTTGAATGGTGTTATTTTCATCATCGACAGAGTCCAACACTCACTACAACACACTCACATGCCAAGAAGAATAAACATTACAGTACAATTTCTTGTACATGTTTCATTTCTTTGTTTAATTACAGCACAAAACCAGCAATGATTCAGTCAGCAATTACATGGAACCTTGTTTACTATGGAACAAAAAGTGTGAGGAAAGATCTGAGGCTAAAATTCAGACCAGTCAGGGTCAATGCCTTTCCTACATACAGTCATAATGTACACTGTCAACATTATGAACATGATGTGCTCCGGGAAAACAACCAGTAAAATACTGCATCATGGAGACACTATCAAGTACTAAGAAGAATGATTTATAAAAATTATTTCTCTTATGTGCTCAATTTTTGACTGTGATCAGTTAATAGTCAAACAGAGAGTGTTGAGCAGTTCAGTCAAGCAGTGAGTCAAGAGTCATTTTCTCTGCTTAGACGGTTTAACCTGAATGATTTTTAGGGCCATGACGTCGTGAAACTACAATTTATTTCACAATGAAAAAGCCAAAATGGGAATTATGTCTAACAAATAAAGATGATTTTAGGAGGTAGACAGAAATTACAGTAGTTAATAACTCCCTAAACCCAGTATTTGATGGCTTATGGATGAGCTTTTATTAAGTGCCTAAATAATTGATTGTGTAGTAGCTGATTAGGATGCAACTATCAATTAGTTATACTGTAGATAAATCTGTGATTATTTTCAAAATTGATTGATAATTGTTTTGTCTATGAAATGTCCCAAATAGTAAAAAGGTAAATTATAATTTCCAAGAGCCAAAGGTGACATATCAAAATTGCTTGTCTTATCTAACCAACAGTCCAAATCCCAGACATATTCACTGTGCTACTATATGACAGGAAAAGCATCACATCTGCAGATCTGAGAAGCTGGAACCAGTGACTGTTTAGCATTTTTATTAGAAAAATAAAATAAAACAAGCGATTATCAAAATAGTTGCTGTTTAAGCTGTAGATGTCTCTCATGTTCAAAAAACATTTGTGGACCCTGGTCCAGTCTGCTCTTTCTTTAAGTGTCAAATATCTTCACATCATCTTTAATCGGACCTCGCCGTCAGGTTCTGAAACATGAGACTGACTTTTTTTTTTTAGGGGACTGAACCATCACTATGGTTACAAGTCAGAGTGAATAATCACAGAGTCAAATGGAGAAGAAGGAAAGGCTTGAGTCTTTTTTTTCTCTCTATCTTTCTCTTCCCCTCATATGCAATTTTACTGGTCTGTGGGGCTGCAGATCATGCATGAAAATGAAATTACTTCATCCGTTCAGCAGTGACGGCGGCTTCTGCATAAAACATCTCTCTGTTTGAACATGATACCCTCTCTCTTAATTTTCAACATGGTCCTCCCACATCCACAGTGTAGCACTCCACTGCGAGCTTTCACAGCCGCAATTTTCAATTCCTGAGCTCACTTCACTGTGTGGATCCTGCATCTGCTATTTCTGAGTGAAACGCGGCTCAGGATCCATATGTGGATCCTGTGGGTTCAGGTGTAATGAACAGTATTGAATAACCCCTATCAATCAGTGCACTGTACTGCACTCTCACCACTGTAGCATGATGATGATACTGTAAGGCTAATTAAATTCATTATTCACGACGCCCACCATCTGTCCATCAAAGCAGGGTGAAACTATGGCATGAATAATAATATAATTTGATCATTCACCCTCATCAGCAGTGTGGGGTGCGGAGCAGAACAGTTGGATTATGCATTTTAGTAATGAGAATGTGCATGAGAAATCCTCCTTTTATCTGTGAAGGAGACAAACATGTTAAAGCTTCACTGTTCAAAACAACGAGAAATGAACTGAGGCGCACCATGAAGAGTCCCATCTGCTTGAGCTGCAGGAACATGCAAAAAAAGAAAAAAAAAGAAAAAAAAAGAAAAAAAAAGAAAAAAAAAGAAAAAAAAAGAAAAAAGAAAAAAGAAAGCTTCATCACCTTGCATCTGCTATTTCTGCATGTAAGTATTTCCTGGGTGGATAAGAGCCGGCTCGTGGCCGTGTGTGTGTGTCTGTGTGTAGTGAAGTGTTGGACAGGTAAGAGATTCTCTATGTGTGCACCAAAGCGCGGATCAAAAGGAGCAGCTTGGTTCAATAATTCACAAGGTCGTCATGCGGGGAAACACACATGAAATTTTTGACTGCCATGGGTTTCTGCTTTTGCGTCAGGACGTCTGCTCAGTCACTGAGAGTGTGTGTGTGTGTGTTTGTGTGTGATCTGTCTATTCACCGAAACTTCAAAGCAGACCGTGTGTAGTTTGTGTAACAGCCCCAAGAGGAGACAAAGGAGCTCTTAAATGTCATGCGGCCTGTGCTTCTACGCCTGCTCAAAATTCAGCATCAAGGCCACCTGAGACCCGATGTCACATTCACCAGTGTCTCCTAATGAAGAGTCTTTATATCAATAAATTGAATAAATGAAGAAGCATGACTTCTTAGAGTCCTGGGAATCCAATGAGTGACAACTGCTAAATTGAGCCATTTGAATTGAATGCTAATGATGAAAGCTGGGATCTCTTTTCTTCTCCTCCTTTCTCTCTCCATATATCCATCGTATCTTTCATTCTCCCTCTTACTTTAGTAGCTCCTGGCAGATAGAATAGCTACTAATCACACTAAAAATAGCAGAGAGAGGGAGATGCAAAGGACTTAACTGGCTGTCTGTCTCCGTCAGATCAGACCAGGCATCAGATAAGTGACCTATTTGTAGCTCTTTGAGAGTGATTTCCTTGATTACTGACAACTGCTGGGACCCTGTGGGACAAGCTATCAGTGTGAGAAGAAAGATGGAGGAATGGAGGCAGGGAGACACGGGGAGCAAAAACAATGGGGAGTTGGGGAAAATTAGATGAAGAATAGTGTTCTGTTAAATCTCCTCAGGGTGACGCAAGGCACAACAGATAGAGGGAACGGAACGGAAAGGAATACATTTCCATTTATTGAGCATAGCGGCTGGCTCCCTAATTAGCACACTGTGAAGTTTCCCTCTGTCCAAATCTCATTTAATTGATCCGACCCTGTATGATCACCCTATCTACATAAATAGTTTGATGCCTACATAAACAGGGATTAATTTGCTGTTTATGTGATGGTACTATGCGTTTCATCTATTCACTCCACGGTGGACTCATTTCTAGCAATGCTGCAAAATGAACAAAGCAGCACTCTGCTATGCAAAGGACAAGCATGTGTGAAGCTGCAGTTCTCTTCCCCCAGCAGTATTCTGCTTCCAGGAAACAACGATCATTCAGCCAGGAAGTTATTAAAGGACAGCGGGCTGCAGGCACCCATGGGATCATTAAGGGTTACTATGTGCTATGGGCTAATGTCACACAATAATGGGAATCTGTGGTTTACACTCTTTGATAGCCTCTTTTATATCTTGTCTGCGTTTTGTGGTTCAGGCCTGTGTTGTAGTCCTCTGGTTTCTCTCTTTCTCTCTCTCTCTCTCTTTATTTTATAGCTCTTTATGGGCTCGGTCACCTCACTTTGCCTTTAAGGCACATCAAAACCCCCCCCACAGGTTACACAGGCTCAGGAGCCACACCAGCAGGAAGCCCCGAAGATCATTCAATACCACATATTGATTCAACACAATTTACAAACTCTCACCTACACTATTATCAAGATGTTCAGCATGTTGTTGCCACTAATGGTCACTTTTTAAATTGATCAAAAGCTTGAGGAAGAAGAAGAGTCCTCCAATGAACATGAAAAATGTGAAAATGTCACATATGCATATAATATGTGGGTAGTTAAATCAGTTTATTAATGTCTGGATATAAGAAGTTTCATGACTGCAAAAATAAGCAACAGCCAGTTCAAGTGGGTCCTGTCCATTGAAGCTGCTACGTAAAGGCCAATATGAACCGTTGCTTCGGCTCCAGTTTCTGATCAGTATTAGTTTGGAAAGGCATCAGTGAAAAATATGATGAAAACAAAGGTTGTCACCAGTTTGCTTTAAGCTTTTTGAGGACAAACAAAGGACATTATGTAATGTGAATGAGCTGTTCCTCTACATTCAAAGTATTATGATCTCCGCATACATAATAATTGGAGCATAAACACGAGTCTGAAGTTGATTACACATTAAAAGAAGTTTTTTCTGCTGCCTCAAAAAACAGAACTTGAGAAACAACAGGGGGAAAAGTAATGAGTTACATTTTACTTTGCTACATTTAAAGTTGAAATTTTCACATGATGAAATTAAGATTAACTGTGTGAGAAAGCAGCAAATAAAAAGTCAGTCAAATCTGCAGCTGCAGCAGAAAGGAAGCTGCTGGTGTCTCTGCAGCATCATGAGCTGTGGCTGCTGGAGGGCAGAGAGGAGCCGCTCTCAGCTCACTGCAGTCAACATACATGTTCTCAATGTTTACATTCACTGAACGAGGGTCAAAAAGAGGTTGCATCTACCCTGATTAATCTCTGATTTAATGCACCACCTGGCGACCACAGCAAGTGTCTCAAATCAAACACACCTGCCATGTTGCCTGAAAAACAGGTGCATGCTGTGTCTGGCTAATGCTAAATGTTAAAATACTGACGGCAGATCCTTCAGCTGCAACTTCTACATTCACTTCTACCGTCAGTGAGGTGTGCACCGCCTCTCTGCTGTTTTTGATGATCCCTGCTGTGACTGCAGAGCGCAGTGAGACGGAGGGGCTGAGTGGACTGGTTATATTTTGCATTGAGAATGAACGAACAGAGAAGTTGGATTTAGAGGAGATTGTGGAGGACGTCGTGGTGCACAATACTCAGAGTGATGTTCAGACGGGTGTGTGCAAAAATTGACTGACTGTAGTAACGTGCTGTGGAGAGCATCAACAACTATTGTGTTGCCTAACCACGTGGTGTTTTGTCCGTGTTTGTCGGCTGCTGTTGAGTTTATGTTGTTCATATATCTCTTTATTCTGCTGTTAGTGCTTTAAGAAATGGCAGCTATTTGATCTGTGTAGCTTAATATTACTACATAAGGTCTATGGACACCCGCCGTGGTGTTATTTTGTCCACCTCATTTATATCAATGAAGGTAGGCTCAAATATTAGACACACCTATCTGTATAAGGCAATATAGCTCAACAGCACTACACACTACATCCTCCAAAATGATAAGACAGTTCAATCGACAACTAAAATTGTTTAAACTAGAAATATCACTTTTCAGTTGTATGTCTGCACCAACCAGTTAAACTGCAGTGAATGTGGTCACAGCTTCCCCCTCTGTTCCTGAGTTACAGTGTTGAATAATGGCATGAACATTATGATGTCACAGTGAAGTTGACCTTTGACCATTTGGATATAATATGTCATCACTTTATCATTTTATCCTATTAGACCTTTTTGTTAAATACTCAAATTTTCTGTTAACTTATGTAGAGTATCACTATAGAAATCAGTAGAAAACTGATTTTTGTAGGGATGATTTTTTTATCTATGAATAAGATCTTTCCTCTTTCCCTTCATCTATCATTGGTTACATTTAATCTAATTGTTATATTTGTCTTACTTTTTGGGGCCTGAGCTCTTATAATTGTGTTCTTCTTAATCCTAAACCAATAGAGAAATGTTTAAAGGAGCTATTTGTAAGTTTTTTTTAGCACAGCTGCTTACCTACCAGTCTTGTCAAGGGCTTCAGCCATCGTTACGTTTACAGTACATAAGGTTATTATATGGTCTCTGAGCAGCGCTACTTTACCCAGATATTTGGCAGAAGCTGTCTTAATTATGGTTGACAGCTATGACAGTTAAAGCGTGACTGAGAGGCCGCCAGAAGGGTTCAGTCATAACCTGTCTGTGCCCTGAGTGGTTGGCATCACTTCCTCCCATAATGTATCTCAGCATGGAAATACAATTAATTTGCCTTTACTGCATTTACCTACTGCATATTAACCATCTCCGACCATCCATTGTATTGTTTGTGTTTTCCATATTTGGCATGTGGTGCTATCAGTGACATTTGTCTCATTCAGCAAAATAAATAACCGTGGTTATGCTGCTGTCTCTCTGATTTCTCTTATACATACACATTATTTCATATATTAATTATATTAATTGCTATTGATACATAGCTCACATTAGCAATAACATCTGTTTACTTGCTAGTCTAGAAGAAATGTTGCAAGTTCACAACAAACTTCACTCCTTCACTTGCCAAGAATTGTCTGTAGTGGTGGAAAGCAACACTCTTGTTTTCCTTCTATCATTACTTTTCTTCTACCGGAGTTAGCAAGCTGACCAGCTCGCCCTGGCCCGGGCGGCTTGTATCGTCTCGGTACCATACAGTCTGAAGAAGCACTGCTAAGAGGATTTATGATACCCTCATGTATTGGAAACGTAACGATGGCTAAACCCTTGGCGAGACAGGTAAAACAGATGTTAATGCTAATGTCGTCTATGTAGCAATAGCAAAACAAATATCTTTAATGTATGCAATAATGTGTGTGTATATCTCTGAGAAATCAGAGAGACAGCAGCATAACCACAGTTATTTATTTTGCTGGATGAGACAAATGTCACTGATAGCACCACATGCCAAATATGGAAAACACCAACAACACAATGGATGGTCAAGGATGGTTAATATGCAGTAGGTAAATGAAATACAGGCAAATTAATGGCATTTCCATGCTGAGATGCATTATTGGAGGAAGTGATGCCAACCACTCAGGGCACAGACAGGCTTTGACTGAACCCTTCTGGCAGCCTCTCAGTCACGCTCTAGCTGTCATAGCTGTCAACCATAATTAAGACAGCGTCTGCCAAATATCTGGATGCCTTTAATAGAAACTACTTACTGACTAGATGCCTCATATACTCAGAGGCCTGTTCCTCTTTTAGATTGTCTCTCACTCTGAACCCTCTACACGAGACACAATAATAATATGGTTATTTAGTGGAGATTAAAGCATGATTTTGTATTTTTACCGTCCAAAATTTAAATAAAGAGGCAAACTGCTCCGAGTCAGAATTAGTACGAGGTGTTCTGTCTAAGCACCTGATGGACGTATCTTCATGTAGAACCAGTTTAAGCAGAGAATAATCAGAGAATCTGTGACATTTTTAAACAGGCTTTAAGAAATATCCAAATCTAATTTGCCCTCTGATGCTCTTACTCTTCTCTGTTGAAATGACTCAGATTTCCCTCAAGTAGTGTGAATTTCCAGTAATTTCAGCTGCAAGCTCATATGTCTAATTTCTATTTGCTTTATTGCTCCTTTTTACGCTGCTGCCTGTCGACTTGGGGAATTGCTGGCAAGCTATTTAATGGTTTTTAAAATATGCTTTCAGTCTTCTTTGTATGTTTGCATGGCAGACTCAGAGCAGGTCTGGCACCTTAGTGAGTGGATTTAAAGAAAGAAAATGAGACTATCATGCTGGAATAGACAACTGTTTTTCCTATCCTGAGCAGTCTGACTTCAGAGTTGCTGCTGGGGTTAAAATATTCAGATCACACAGTAAACCTTTTGCACTTGTGGGGATGCTGAAATGGCTGCTAATATGAGTCACTGTGAATGGGTGAATTGCTATGTTAAACAGCATTATCAAAAGGATCTGTGCATCTGAAGACTACACAGACATCCTTGAAAATCGCTGTGTTTGATAATGTCTCATCTTTCCCTGCTGTTATACAGTATCTGTTTTCTCTTTGTTGAACATGAGGGAAATGGCAAAACTACATGCTTTTTAACTTCCTCTTAAATTTCAGTTTTGCATTGCTTTGATCCCTCCTGCTGTGTGCTTGTCACTCTTCAAAGCTGATGTGCCCTACTTTTGATGGGTAAGAGGAATTCAAATAGTCTGATAGACCATCCACATAAACATCCAGCAAAATGACATAGGAGGAAAATGGAAGCAGAGGATGAAAGAAAAAGAGAGATGAGCTGACAAAATGGAAACAAAATTTCCAATTAGGGAAAATGTGATACCTCAAGTTTTTGGCAGGCCTCAAACTTCTCTTCCTGCAAAATACAACTAGAATTACCATCTCGTGGTTGTATGCCTCTGCCAGCCAGTCAAGTTGAAGTTTACATCCATGTCTGTCCAGACTCATATGAGACATATAGTGAAGACTGGAGGAATTCAATAAAATGTATTAAGTGTATTTTGTATTACTTAGCACATAAACTCATAAGCTATGGCCAAAAACATATTTTGTGAGGTCACAGTGACCTTGACCTTTGGACTTTGACCACCAAAATCGAATCAGTTCATCCTAGAGTAGAAGTAAACCTTTGTGCCAAATCAGAAAAAATTCGCTCATGGCGTTCATGATGGACAGACGTTTGTACGTATGTACAGACAGACAGATCGATGGACGGAAAACCCCATAAATCCCCAGCTGTCGCTGGCACGGAGGCATAATGGCAACTTTACATGCAAGTGTGGTGATAAAGATCGGTAAAAGCTGTCAGTTCAGTGGCATCATGAGAAGTGAACGGTGCGGATGGTTTTAAAAATAGTCACACAGGAGGTCTGTGAGAGAGAAGCTGCAGAGAGCTCAGGTTTAATATCTCTCAAGTGAGAGCCACTGACAGCCACCGTCGCACACAGTTATCCTTGATACTCATAAGAACAGCTGCATCTGCAGCAGGCAGGCTAGTCCATTATGGATCAGAAACTGAATGGAAAATGAACCAAGCTCCATGCAGCTATGAAATATGTTTTTTTAACCTTATATACCCTCCTTTTCATTTGGTGTGCTCTCCCATTCTGTCTCTGATTGTGTTGCTATATCAGTTTGTCTATCTCTTTCTGTCTCTCACTCTCCTGCACCCCCTCCTCCCATTTCTCCCAGTGGGAAGGAAGCAGTGAGAGTCCCATCAATACAAATGAGCAAGAGTCACCACCTGAGGAAGGTTTGTCTACTCTCGTCCTGACACTGTTATTCAGCCATTCTTCTCCACTTTATAACACGGTCGATTGAATTGAATCCTTTGAGTTTCCTGAGGTAATGTTTCCATGAAGTGGATTTGGGTTTAAAGATAACAGGGTAAGATTTTTTTTTCTTGACAATTTAGGGAAACAAAGCTGAAACCTTTTGGGGGTGATGTTTTTCTTCCTCCAGAGGAGCTGTTTTAATGTGATGTATAAGAGAAAAAGACAATCCAGTTATAGGTGAGTGTGAAAAGAGGAAAAAAGCTTAGAGGAAAACATCTGAGAAAGCAGAGGCATTGTCAAGCAATATGTCTTTTAATGAAGAGCAGAAAGCATTCTGAATGCCAGCAGCATATCCAATAAATAACCTTCAAATGAAAGTGTTTGGCACGCTTTTAAAAAACAGATATGAAGTCTTTGGAGGAGAGATATTTTTTTCATCCTAAGCCCATATGGATCACAGATATCTGCAGGTTGTTCCTCAAATTTTGACCGTGAACCTTTCTGACATCTTTCTCTTACACTCAAATACCCTCCATCTCCGTCCTGTATGTCATTCATCATTACCCAGAAGAGAAGAAGGAGTCCCACAGCTTTAACATTTTGTATCTGCTCAAAAATAGATTCAACGCTTTCTCAAGCGTGCACACGTACGCGCACGTCACTGCCTCCACCTCAGACCATTAACCAGACAGAGGAATGAAATGTAGGATTGGAAAAAAGGGGGCAATTAGAGGGAGAACAAATATTAATGGAAGTTAAGAAGTGACTCACAAACCCAATTACGGCATTAGCCAGGCAATTTAGATGAGCTCTGCAAGAGGCGAGAATCCTGTTGAAATGTACCGCCGGTCTCTCTGCATTAACAATGCCATTAATTCCCCTGATTCACAGTGTGGGAGAAGAATAGAGCAAATGCAGCCATTCTGTCTCCCTTATAAAGACAGCCATATTCCCTAATTCTGAGATGGGAATGGAGGAGGCAAAGGCTGACGTCCTTGTCTTACCCGCCCCAAACGGGCCACAGACCCCCGGAGAGATTCAACTCGTTAAAAAAGCTCCATTCTCCCGCGCTGCCCAGTACAAGGACAATAGGTAAACCATACAACAGGTCTGCCATGAACAGATAATTACAGTGAAGGCATGGTTGGCTGCTGGAAAGGCTGACTAAAGGGAAATAACAGGGTATACAGAGATAGATAGATATAGATAGAGTTCTAGATGGAGGGAGGGGCAGTGAGGAGCTTTCTGCTGCTCTTGCACATTTCTGCTATTGTCAAATTGCATCCCTCAACCCAAGCTGCTGCCACATGCTCCCATAGGGGACATGCGGCCCTGACAGCCTGGCCAATCAGCTGCACCCTGAGGCCAGTTGAAAGCCCTGCTGGCATGCCTAAGGCTAGCGAGGTCCAACCAATCAGTAAGAGGCCAGGCTTGAAAGGAGGACCATGCTTGGCTCAGGGAGCTGCTAAGGCTGCCAATGAGAGTCCAGAGGGGAGCTGGAGTGGCTCAGAGGGAGGCTGCCAGAGGGGTCAGAGTGGACGAGGGCAGACTGACAGTTATTTAGTGAGAGGCTGAGCTCTGTGTCACTCACAACAGCACTCAGGCTTTGTACAACTGGGCTGGCTCTAATGGGACTGTCACATTCTAATTGTCCAATTGGGGATGCTGAGAATGACAAACAGACACACACACATGCAGTCAAATACACAGACAATACATGGGGACACACACAAATACACAGATATACACACACACATGCCCTCACAGACACAGGCATAAACCAGTAAACAAAAGCCAGCGTGCACAAACGTTTACACATAAACACCTTTGTGAACACATGGATCACACTATCCTGCATATCCATTCACAGCAAAGGCCTAGGGCCAACTGTTATATTACACCTGGTACTTCACCTTCTATGTCTATCAAATCTGAATATATTTAGTGTATATATTTACAGTGCTGAAAAAGGAAAAGTAAATCCAGCTTTGTGGCATTAATTGGATGAATAGATAAATTTACTACTAATGAATAAATTAGGGTTTTATCAAACATCTGGCAAAACTTCCTGTTTACATGTGTCTGCAGCTACATCACTGGCAGTGTTGGATTTAAATGACGATAAATGAAGATTTTCAAACCTCAGCTGTAAAATAAATATAGAGGTACTGTGGTATATGTCTTGACAGATCTCTAACTCTTCTAAAGTGAGGTTAATGACAAACAGCCTTGTGTGAAGAAGAGGTGAAAGTGAATGACAGACCAATTACAACAGTGACAAATTAAATGAATAGTCTTGAACTTGAATAGTCTTGTTTTCTGGACTGCTCCAAAAAAGTAAGACCTAGAAGAGGAAGAAGATGGAGGCAGGAGAAGTATTTTGGCAGATCTGTCACAGGAGGTGGGTGAGACAGTACATCCTCATCATGAAAAAGTAAAGTATGTGGAACAAGATTAAAAGGAACTTTATTCCTGGAGACCTTGCTGTTATTGTTAATGATTGAGCACCAAGAAACTGCTGGATTCTAGGACACTCTCTGAGGAGCATGTCAGGAAAAAAAAGGGAGTGAGGGGTGTCCTAGAAACCTTTAAACCAGAAAGAGACATGTCAACAAACTCTGTCTGCTCCTTGAGGAAACTAAAGTGAATTTCTATCACAGACAGACGTTGCAGATCGTCTTGAAAAATGAAACTGCGAATTATAATGATGGAACAGACAGAGAATTAGAGGCATTATGACTGTATGAACCGACACTTAATGGCTCTATTGATATTAACTGTAACTGGAATTATAGATAGTATTATTATAGTCATTTTCAGTACTGCAATGGTAAAAGTTACTTAATGATAATCTTCACCTGCTGTGGATAGCAAGTGATAATTACTTTGTTTATGACAGTGGGTGTAGTTTAGCACAGAGCAGCTGTAAAGTCTTTGACCTCACATTTATACCTACAAAGTTTCATTGTTAGTTGTTTAATTCAATTGTAAGCAAATTGTAGAATATACTGTATGGAGTGTATGTCATTTATTAGGAAGCAGTGCAGTAAGAAAGTAAGAAAACAACAGTACCACTAAAAACAGAACAGCTGCAGCATTTAAGGAGCTCTGACCCAATTCAACCCTACAGTTTTACTCTTGCACAGTCTTGAGATTTTCACTCTGCTAACATGTGACAAAACACACTGATATCATGTGAGTCCTGACATTAACATCAAATAATCTGTCATATTTGACACTTTCCCCTTGGTCAGGATTAAGTCCTGTGTAACCTGGGGTAAGCTGACAACTGCCGTTATCACTTTCGGTATAGAGAGAGCTCACAGTCATAACATGCTATGTTAATACAATGCAGTGTTTTGATGTACTGCTTAAAATCAGAGAGACAAAATGAAATTGAAGCCCCTGGCTATATCCAGCTGGAGCTGAGAGTAGCCAAGGATTTGAGTTACGACTCCCTCACAATTAGGTGGTCTAGATATGAAATAAATTTGGTAATAAAGTTATTTGTGCAATAATTAAGTAAGTGGTTTGAAAAGTTTATTTTGTTGTGGTTCTTTCAACAGTATCTCTCACTGCGTTTTTCAGAACGGGACAAATGTGAGATGCTTTCCATCTAGAAACTCATCTAGAATAATTAATAAGTAAATAAATGTTTTGAAAACTTCTGTCAGGTGTTATTTTTTAGATAAATTTGGTCTCGAATAATGTAGTATAGTGGTGTATGTTCTGCCTACTACATTGTGCACCCATATGTTGGTGGAAACACAGCCATACGCACACACTCATGCACACATGCATACCCACATAAACCAGACACAATGGACACAATATATTTGAATGCACACGGGATGCAATAAAACTGCAGACAAAACAAGCGGATCCAAAAAACATATTATGAACTCATTATGAGCTTTAATGAAATACACTGTGCAATATGAGGTTGTAAATAAACCATCGTATTTTCATTTTGGATACTGAGCAAACAGCAGTTCAGACATTACAATGTCATTGAGCTGACTTGCTCCCACACACACACACATATATATATGTATGTATATACATCACATAAATTTGAGCTGTTCAGCACAGTAAACCAAATTAGAAAACCAACAAGAAGCCACACATTCCCTCTGTTTCTAGAGTAAGTGAGTCAAGCTCTCTTCTGCAAAGTTTACTTTCTTGGTGGGCTTGTTTCCTTCTGATAAAATCCAGCTAAATGAATGGCCTGTAGTTCTTCTGACTGTGACTCATTCAGTGTTAGCCATGAGCACCACCATAATGGCCTATTCAAAATAATGAGGTAAACTAAATCATACCGAGATGCACTGTAATAATCCAGTTCACCTATTCACCTTGAGACCTTCATAGTTCTTCAAGAATGTGTATGCGTGATAAGGCTATCATTAGAGATACAGGTATCATTACAGTTTCATTTAGCTCCATGGACAGGGCACAGAGTCACGCAGAGCGTAAAAGAAACAGAAAACACAGACGTGTCTCTTTAGTCTTTCCCTTGGCTGTGGAATCACATAATATTAAGATAACCGTCCGCAATGTGCTCAATTATTTCCAGCTCCTTCCTTGATTCCTTGTCCTAACCGTGGGTCAGCGAGGAAGCCAGTGTTTGAGGCCTGGTTAAATGAAAGGAGGATCTTTTCTCTCCCATATTCAGACTGCTTTCCATCAGTTTTGCCTCATTGGCCCCAGTGTAGGTGCTGCAGGAGATGGTTGAGATGAGAATGCCACAAATGGCCTGAAACTAATGTTGGCCTCTCTCACCCCGCAGATTTACAGCACTCTCTAAAGACTTTCTATTTTTTTCTTTTCTATTTTTTTTTTCAATTTCAGTTAGTCTCCCTTTCTCCCTCCTCCGTCTCCCACCTTCACTGCTTTTCAGTCTCTCAAAAGGAGGAGCTCTTGCCATATACCTCAGTATCCATTTAACTTGAGCTGTTTTGCAACCTCTCCATTTCCTCTGCACTTACAACTGTCATGTCAAATAATTTGACAGAAAAAGCTTGGAAGCATTTGAGCACAATGGTAAATCAATGCCATCATGGCTGCATCACTTGTGGTTCTTCATGACTGAATTGCCCATGTCAAGGTAAAAATGGCCAGTGCTGGAATGAAGCTCTTGCACACTCGTGTGTGTTTGTGTGTGTGTGTGTGTGAGGGTGTGAGTGAGAGAGAGTGAGAGTTAGAGAAAGAGAGAGAGAGAGAACATTTTCTCTTTCTCTTAAACTAAAAGCAGTTTTCAAAAGAAGAATATTGCAATGATGATGATGATGATGATGGTGGTGGTGAATGTCACTGAATGACTGAATCAGTAAATAAATGAATTAATTATTCAAAATGTTGCTATCATATCAGTTGTTATTTACAGTTAAATCAGCAAAGACTATGTGTTATTGGATCTGTCAGTGTAACTGGGATTAATCAAATATCCTACAGCAGCAGACTCACTGTACATTAGCCTCTCACTGAATGAAAAAGAAAACCACCACCGGGCTACTACTCACCTCTCTGGGCATGTCACTTGTATTATTTGATGGTTGCAAAGCGGTAATTACATTCCGCAGGTTAATTGGGCTTTTTAAACCTGCTGAACCTGCCTATGTGAAGGCTCACGTGTAGAAACACAAGCTAAGACTCAAAGAGTTTGAACAGCAAGGGAGAGCTGGTGTGTCTTGAAATCAAGTGTGTAAGCTTTAAAGGTTGTGCTTAGCCACTTCTGAGACCAGCAAGATAAAGCACAAAATCCCCAGTGTTCCTCTCCGTGGCTGCCTGTCAGAATGGAGAGTTGTGTTGCAGGGGGAGCCGGGGACAGATGAGCTCAGAGCAACAGAGTCACATCCCCCATGGTGCACTGCTTTTAGCTATGGCTGAGGGCTGGCACACACCTATACTGTGCTCACATACAACTGCAAGCTGCAAGATGTTTCCACATACACAAATGAACATTTCACCCACCCACCCATACCCCCCCACCACACACACACACACACACACACACACACACACACACACACACACACACACACACACAACCTCAACACTCACATGACCACACACACAAAGGAAGCCCATGAGGTTTAATCCAACCATCTAAAACCTGACATGTGAAAAGGGGATAAAAGGGGGTCCATTTCTCCAGCAGGGCAGCACAATTTGGTGCCTCCCCTGACACTCCACAGCGTGAGGGTGAGTGTTCCCATGCTTTGGTGGAAAATCTGCCCTCTTGCAAACACATTGGTGAAAGGCGATTTCCGTAATCCGGGAGTGTAAGCCTCGCTGTACAAATGGGCGTAAGGGACTTTGTGTGTGTATATATGTGTGTATATGTTTGTGTGTGTGTGTGTGTGTGTGTGTGTGTGTGTGTGTGTGTGTCAGAAATGCCAGCAGAAAGCTGCACGTCTGTCTGAGAGACCGATAAGAGGCAGTGAATGACGGGAGTTTAGAGTAGCAGCACAGCACAGGCAGTACGACGCCTCCATGAGCAACTTACTTTCGATTTTCCTTATTTCTGATAGTCACTGGTGTTAAACTGGTTGTAATTACAAAGCTGTTACATTCATGTTCACTTAAACATTTTTTCTGGATTGTAAGAACTGTAGAGCTGCAAAGCCATGTAAAACTGAATTCTTTGCTTCCTGGTGCATCATGTATAAACAACACATATGCATTGAAAACCATTTTTACACATGGACAAAGGTGATAAATGAAGACGTGTGGTCAGAATGAGCGAACCTTGTGCAGTTGTATACACCTTTGTCTTTTTTTTCTACACGTTTGAATCTAAATGCTAGTCGTCAAATCTACAATATAAATTATTATAATTTTTAATGATGGTTGTGTGACCCATTGAATTATTCTTTTAATTCATTCTGCTTTGGCATTTTCCTATGTTTGATTATTTCCCTGTGTAGTAATTTCATTTAGCGCGAAATGCTGTTCTGTGAAATTGTGCTTTTTCCTTGATGCTCTTTTCATTGAGAGACTGGTGTACAGACAGAGACAGGCATATAAAAGCACTTCATTAAAGCATGCACAGTATGACAATGAGGAATATTCAGAATCATGAACATGCACAGCTTTATACATCTCTCTATACTGTAATAATATTAAATAAAGGCAAAAATGTCACGAATAAAAATCTAAAAATCTTGAAATTACATAGATAATGCCAATATTTTAGAGCTTTGTCTGTAACTTTAAGGCAATGCAAACGTGAGCCTCCACTGAATCATTAGCATCCATCATAACAAATCAAATAAAAACGTTAATTTGATCAACTTCCTGCTGTCGAAACCATTCTTTTGACAGACATTTAACCTCCACAAGTATCCAAGCTCCCTAGACTCATTACAATACAGATGCCATGAACACTCATTAGAGCAGATGTGCTGTAATCTAACAAGCGATGTGCTGTGATGTGAAAATAGCCTGCCAGCCACATTAACAGGTGAAGAAACACCATTCTTAAGTTATCCTTATATCTACTATTCTAAGACCAAGCATGAAGTGCGTGTTTTTATGTGCTTTCCAAGTAAGAATGATCCTTTTGTCTGCCCACCTGGCTGTGGTGCCCAGAGGCCAGGAGAGAAATCACCTGGCATCATGACTTAAATCCGAGACAAGAGCAGCGCTTTTCGCCTGCTGGGCGTGCTTGATAGAAAATACCAGAATGCTGAGTGTCTCGGCCTTGTGGTGATTCTAAGAGATATTACAGTTTATTCCCCACTCCTCTCTCTTGCCTGGTCTGAGTAAGTACTTAGAAAGAATATGTAGGTTGTCTACTTAGCTTTTTCTTTGAATCTGAGCTTTTCTCTGCAAAGACAAGTTACATAAAAGTTCTGCGGTGCAACAAAGACATTCCACATCAGGAAAAGATGTGTGGTATTTGCTGAAATTATACAAACTGTCACTCACTCTGACAAGCATGTGAGGGAAGGGTCCTCGGGAGTTTTCAGGCACATTGATAGGCGGGATGACCCAGTCTCTCTTCTGTCGCCTCAGCCCATTGACAGAGGAGCCTCTCTGATGTTTTCGAGGAAACTTGATAACTCTGGGCTGGGATTCCCAGACTCTTGACAGCATTTCTTCAATGCCAACCTGCAAAGAAAAAGCCAAATATATCATATCATCCTACATCTTGTAGTGAATAGCTCGCGCATGTTATCATTTGAAGAATGCTATTTTGCCACAACAGGCTGGAAGATGAATCTGTAAAGTGTTGTGAAATGACAAGTTTCCCGCTCTGCTAAAATTGAAACTAAAATAGTGGATGTCACACTAACAATAAAGCCACTTTGGGAGAGTGGCAGAGAAGCAAACACAAGGAAATTTAAATAAACATTTTTTCTGAGAGCTGCTGCATCACATTTCATGAGGCCCTTGGCAAGACACCTGAGCCCACCCAAGCCCTCGGCTTCTGCCTAAGAAAGCGAGACCTCCTCTAGGCTCCATGGCTAGGTTTGGTCCAAAGAGATGCTGTGCTGTGTCTGCAACCCTGCGCGTTTTTTTTAGGCAGACATCATTATTCCTGCTTGTCCCTGTGTTCTCTGTCCCTGCTCAGGACCAAAAATGTGACAGAAGTCTGTCATCAGATAAAAAAAAGTATTGATGAAATATCAGTGTTTTTCCTTAAAAAGTGTAGAAAGTGCAAATAGTATGTGAACTTTCTGGACTACTATACTATTCCTCAGGTTTGTTTGTGTGTGCTATTTCTTATTTTTGATGTTGAGGTTCCTTTGAACATCACACAGAGCCATGGCATTATGGGCAACTCTTATGTAGGAACATATGGGTGTATATACATCCCCCCTCTACCCCTGCGAGGACTCCCCCTGGCTATAGCTGCAGAGAGAAGATTGTGTTCTTACTCATCTTGCCAGGTGAAATACGGGTTAGAAGGGTGTGTAAAAGAAGAGTGTTTTTTCCCCAATCCTCTATGGTGTCCTCCTGTGTAAGATGGTTGTATTGCTGTAATCCACCTAATCCTATTGTTGTCTGCGCACCCTGCGTACACACACACATTCACTGGCAGTGTGCCGCTGTCACCTGAAGCACAGTGGAAATTCTCCTGCTTATCCCATCTGGAACACACACAACGCAGTCATACAGGCACAGACACGAGCGTGTGCACACGAGCGACCACTGACACATCGCCATGCCAAACACAGACCAGCAGTTCATCCTATCAATATACACCTGCTTTGCCTGTGAGCGAGGCAAAGTGTAAGCTACACCTGAGCAAACACAGCGCATATTTTTCATCTTTTGTTTTAAGTCTTTACGCATTCACAGCTCAGAGGACTGGACCGCAAGCTCGGTGCAGGTCTCGGGCAGCCAGGGCTGTTGGTTTATCTGGGCACGAGCACGACGGAGAGGGAGTGGGGCGACCTGGGTGGATGGTTAGAGGACAGAAAGAGGAAACGAGAGGACCAGATGTGTTTCCCAGATAAGATAAGTCTCGTTCCAGCTCCGCTCATCCAAAACACGCACAGGTACCAACTGGCATGAGGGAGAAAGAGAGCGTGCCAGTCTCCTCCACGGGCGGCGGGTGGAATTAGTCTCCGTCTGTGAATATATGTATGTGTTTTTGTGTGTGTGTTTTTGTGTGTGAGTGTGTGTGTGTGTGTGTTTCTGTGGCTGTGTGTGTGTTTCTGTGGCTGTGTGTGTGTGTGTGTGTGTGTGTGTATTTGCAGATGCTCATTTGAAACAAACAAACAAAAACAAAGGGAAAACAAACAAGTATGTAAAAAAAAACAAACATGCAACAGAGGATAAACAACACTCTCTCTGGCAGACAATGATGAATCATCAGGACTGTCTGTGTGTCAGTGCATATGGACAGAAATGAATACAGAAAACATATACAGTGTGACTCCATGAACAGGCCTCCTCCTCATCTATGCTCAGCCCGGTACGCTGCTACCATGATAAAGTCCTTATCTGCCTTGCTGGCTATCAGCAGAAAAACACAGTGAATGACTAGCTGCTCAATACGACAATCAGCCTGCTGACGAAGGCAAACCCATCAGGCCTGACGATAACGAGGTCGAAGCACCCGACTGGTCAGGCCACGACATTCCTTTGTCAATGTTGCCAGAACAGAAATGAAGAAGAGAAATGGTCAGGCAGAAAGAGAGACTCGGAGAGAGACAATGAAAGGGAGACGTCCCTTATTGTACGTCTGCATGTGGATGATATCAGCACAGTGGCTGCATGTGACTTTCACTTTCAAATAGCTATGCAGATGACAGGCTGTTGGCACTGTGACAATACCAGAATTACAAAGGAAAGAAGGAAAAACTGGAACATGCTTTCTGTGGGCTGCCAGGAAGCTAGGTGCTTATTAGAGTTTGTGGGGTTTTTTTCTGTTTTAATGTGTGTGTATGTTTATAGTATGTGCATGTACAGTGAGTTTCAGTCATGCCTGTGTGCACATATGGGAAATCATATGTGCTGGCCTTGATGCAAGCATGTGAGCGCACGTACGAATGTGTAAAAATAATGCATGAACATATGTGCCGATGTATTTGTCTGAGCGTTTGCGTGTCCCAGTGTTTGTGTGTGTGTGTGTGTGTGTGTGTGTGTGTGTGTGTGTTTGTGCAACACATGACAGGCATTCAGTTAGTGTGTCCCTGATGTGCCTGGGGCTCCTGAAACCCAGAGGCAGACAGGGCCAGCTGGCAGCTCTCTGCTCCCAGGCAGCCTGCGCATTGCTGCGGCATTCTTCAGGCCTGCAACCCCCGAGCCCTGGAGCTGACATCTGGAGGTTATCAGTCTGACAAACAGGCAGAACAATACAATAAGAGTGTGTGCTCATTGCCCATTCTCTGTTCAGTGTGGCTCCGAAAACATTTCATTCAGGTCTTTTGATGTTTTTTTATGTCTTTAGAGCTGCAGTTCCCTTTGCTGGTTCACTTTGATAAAAAAAAAAAAAAAAAAAAAAAGACCAGAGTACTAGTCTTCAGTAAGAATGTTCTCCCATGAGATCTTCTCTCAACAACTGGAGTGAAGAAAAAATCTTTAAAAAAAAAACAAAAAAACTTCGTATCAAAAAAAATATTGAAATTGCGTTTGCTCCTATTTTCCTGTTGAGACGTGCAGCCTTTTTGGTGTGGACTGTCAATATAATCAGGCTATAATCACAAAGTTAAAGCACACAGCAAAAGTGCAACCATCCAACCCTGCCAGTGTTGCTTTTCAACGACCCCAAAGTCCCACGTTCCACCCAGCTGCTGGCCTCCGCTGTAATCTACCTTGAACAGGTGAGGCTGTCCAGGGGAGCGTACGGTAAAAAAATTCAAATCAAATAAGCACTAAAACCCTTCTCTGACAACCGGTCGACTCCAAATCCAGCGGTGCATAACTGATGGGCTCTAAGCTGGTGGAGAAGGCAAACCAATGTGCCATGAAATCAGCACGAGTTGGAGAGCACTCAACGAGAGGCCCTACCTGTGTGAGGTGCGATAGCCTGAGTACATAAACACGGCAGAAAGGGCTCTCAGGCCAAAGATGCTCTACACTTCAATTGCTGTGGTATTGTACACTGGAAAATTAAATAGTAAAATGAGCTGGTCGACCATGGAGCACATTCCAAGTATGCTAATTTCTGCTACTAAAACACAGCAGAGAGAAACTAAGCCAATTATTAAAAGCAAATCAATGCACTGTGACCGGCGCTGTACAACAAAGCAAGAGTAAAAAGCCGCAGTATATTGTGTGTTGCAGCCTGTTCATCTGAGGATATTTGAACCATGCATTAGATTTGTTAGAGTACACCGTCTCTCTCACATTATTTGTCAGTACACTGTCTTTTAATTGCCACTGGGCAGAAGAGGATATCCTGAGCTGTTTATATCCTCCGCTGCGGCGGCCACGTTGATTATGCAGAGATAGGTTGCGGTTAGGTGATGAGATTATGATAACCTCTTTTCTAAAACAACTATTGACTTTCAGAAAAAAAAGATGGGAGATGGGCTCAGATAACAACTTTTCATGTCTGTGTTGACTCAACTGGAAAAGGAAAATGGGCCACTCTGTTCAAAAACACTGCACTGCACTGATAACACTGTTTTAACTTGAATTCCCAGAAATCATGTGAAGTCATTGGATTGAAGTGCACACAGCACAGTCCTGTTACCGACTTCACCCGTTCATAATGCTACTAAAACTGGACTTTTTACCTTCTGTCTGCTGCTTACAAGAGGAAACAGTCGCATGTTACTAGGTTTATTGGGCATGTTGAAGAAAATTCACTCAAGTCCTTAGTTTGAAGTTTGCTGTAGAGAAGTAAGTTTAATGGTACCCCAGGATACGGTGAGCCAGCTGACACAGAGCGGTTCTGAGGCAGTAGACTGACCCCGAGTGTAGGGCAGGGGGACAGTTATACAGTGAAAGACAAAGGATGGACAACTGTATTTACATATACCTGGGGTTACAGACATTTGGTCAGACAGGAAAGGAAGTTATAACAAAAGGTAATGTTTATCAGAGGTCTTGTAGTGTAGCAAGGGGGTAGGAGGGGGTCTTGGGCTGGATCAGCATATCCATAGTTGGGCCAGGAAGGGCCCTTAGACTAGATCAGCATATGTATGGATAGGGCAGACAGGGCCCCTAGACTGAATCAACATATGCACAGGTAAGATGTTGTTAAGACAATGAAGCGTTGGTCATGTAAGAGGGAAGAGGGAGACAGAAGGTATAGGGTTATTTCTAGGTGCCAGCCAGTTTACATTACAGGATGTGTATTTTCTTCCTCAGGCAAGTGTCCAAACTAAAAGTTCACTTTGGCAAACATGAAAAATCTAGAGTGTCTCAATCAGAGCAGATTTATTTTGCTCATGCCACTTGTGATTAAAAAGTCAGATGTATTTGTAATAAACACAAACGTGCATGGTCTTCTGTTTATAATACAATGAGGATTATATTACACTTTCACACTTTACAAAAGTTTAAACTTTTGTCGGATAAATTTACATGTATAAACACTTGTGGCTACACAGTCATGGAAAGTATAATTTGAGCTTTAGAGTGGCGACACATGCACTGTGTGTTTCATCAATGAGCCATCTTTCATAGTGAAGGAGCAAAACAGAGATGGCTGCAGGGAAAAGGAAGCCCACGCCAACTGGACGACATGACCTCACCCACAGAGCCTCGTCTGCAGGGCTGTTTGACATTACAGCAGGTCACAGACTCCGCCGCTCTGTATGGACTGATTTTCTGCCTTCCGTGTTAAATTAAGGCGCAGTCGCATCTTAATAAATGTTCAATTCAGGAGAGTACAGAATGTAACACAAAATGAATCAACCAAACTGAACAAGTCTACCAGAAAACTGTGATCACTTATAAATGTCACACTTCCCACTCAAGTCATAAATAGTTGATGTCAGTAACGACAAACTGCTAAAAAGGGTGATTTTTCAGCCTTGTGGAGGTTGTCACTCACTGCTTCACTAAATTCCTTTATTTTATGTCGCTTTAATAATGTGAGACCATCAGAAATAACAGTGTTGCATGTGCAATATGAAACATGCAACAAATACTTCAATACACAAATTAAATTAATCAACAACCAAAATGATTTTTCACGTTTGGTCCCTTATTTAGATATTCTGTCACCCACGTTCCTGTCACATCCTGTAGCACGTTTCATTTTAATAATTACATCTTTTATGACTACGCTCTTAATGAAACAAGTATTTATTTTAATTTCTCCTCAGGGTATACCAGTAATTTTCCATTCAGGAGATTGGAATTAAATTCAACTGTAGCGCCTGTTTATCTGATTAATAAATGACAAGGGCACATGTAAAGACAGTTTAATGCATACTGAACTGTACGTATAAAATCTGGTTTTCAAACTAATTAGAGAAAACACACATATTTCTTGTTCAATTATTGAATCTTTCTCTATCTCCACAATGTGGGGAACATAATTATATGCTGAAACTACATCACCTGGTCCTCGCAGACTCCGCCAGAGTGGAACATTAGCTCAATCAATGTCAATTATTTCCCAGTCTCCATTATTGCACTGCCAGGAGTGGGCAGAATTTTAATCCCCACTCTGCAATTATTTTAGCTACATGAGTCTTGGGCTTTTTGTCATGATTAGAAACATGACTGAACATTAAGCCCAATGTTGTTCAACAAGTAGTGCAGGAAAAATGATAATGGCTTTGTCGCTCAACAAAGTGCAGCCCAGTAGTGGAAGTCAGTAACCACGGCTACATTCGGCCTTTTGTAATTTTACAGTCTCTGTTAGCTAATAGAGCCATGGTAGCAAATAGGGTCATATCTCAACTTGTCACATACAAAAAAAGCCCTGCATCTTAACTGCTGTGCATCCACTCTTTATAAAAAAAACCCGTTGCCTTGGATACAGCAGGGAACACAAAGACCATGTACACGATGAGGAATTGTGTGTACCTGCAGGGTCAGAGGGACACGGCAAAGTGTCCTTACTGTAAATATTAAAAGGACTTAAGAATGGGTCTGATCATTGAAAGTATGCTTCATCACATTTCACCTTGTTCATATTTTATTTGTTCAGTAAAAGTATTTGCTGATTGTTGTGAGTGTTTATCAAGAAGATGCTGTAGAGTTTCTGCACCAAACACTGAAGAATATCTGAACAGAAAACAACCAAGGACTGAGCTTTAATAGCTTTTTATTGAAACTAAATCCAGTTTCAAATCCTCTTATAACTTCTAAATCCTCTTCAAATGTTTTTTTTTTTTATCAAATATAATTGGGTTTGGCTTTCAACATTTGCAAGTAACTAAAGTTGAAAATGACTAAAACAAAGTTCTGTAACCACCTTTTGTTGGCTGATTAGGCAGAAACAGTTTTGACTGGAAGCCAAGGTGATTCTCAAAACCTGTAGCTACAATGTGAAAATGAATTGAACAGCAGAAGATGCTGTGTGGAAATGTATCTGACACACTGAAGTAAGGCTGTTACCTATGTACTCCTACTTGCTCCAAATACAGAAGTCCCGATGCAGAATTATTGAAATGATTATTTTAAATACTATATGCATACAAATCTCTGGATGTAATGAGTGATGTAATAAGCTAAACTGGGTAAAAATGAGAAGCTTGTTTCCTCAGTGTTTTCTACATTGTTCTTTGCTAACAGAAAGGCAGCAAGAAGAAAAAAAAGGTTTGTTATAAGATTTGCCTGAGCTTAATAAATCTGGTGTTTTGCCAACCAGGAACCAGATCCAAAACTGTCACCCAACACTATAACAACCAAACTACAATGTAGTAGTAGAAAATTACATCATCACACAGCCAGAACTTTAAATAACTTTACCACCTCCCACCTCTGGAAGGTTTTTTGGAACAAAGTACAGATGAGTTAAGGTAATTTCCAAGTCAACACTGAAGTGCAAAAAACTGCAGTTCCTCGAATGGCCACTTGAGGCTGACTCCAAGAGCAAGTCAATCCCATAGAGTCCTGAAATGCTGAAATAAAAACATTTACAGCCGGGGAAAGATACGTTTTGGTCTCTATAGCCAATTTCCCTCTTCATAACAATTGTACAGGGCATGAACTTTTATACAACTCACTGTTACAATTTTCTTAAGGCTTAAAGTTATGATAATTGAGGGCATGGTCACTCTGAGTGACAGGTGAGTGCCATCACAGTTCACTAGCTGTCTGCTCGGTGTCACCTCAGGTAATCCGAGTCACTGAACGTGACCTCTCTGCCGTGTTTGTGGTGTTTGTGTTCTGGGCGATTTTTATATATAATATCAGACAAATAATATAGCTTGTTGTGCCAAGATGGCGACGGTGGAGCGGCCCACTCTGAGATTCAAAACCGCTCTTTAGAAACCTTTGGGGGATGTCATTGAGGCCATATCCATCTTTATTTACACTCTGTGGTAAGGCATTTTAGTGGTAGACACCAGTTACTATTTAATTATTTCATGATCTATCATACTGGCAGTTTAATTATGAGGAAACAGTTCTTGCGCTCCTGTCAGTGTACCCCTGTGATTCTGTATTCATCAAGTTGTTCTTTCTAGTTACCTTTGTAAGTGGTAAAGGATGGGGGTGTCCAGCCAAGGCCAGTTTAACAGTGGTTTCCCAGATGTGTGGGTCATGGAGCCCCCGGGCCGTCACCATGAACTGGACAGGGTCTGACAGGTTGGCCACTTCCTGCTCTGCATACACCGTCCCATCAGGCCTCACACTGAAATAGGGGTCGCTGCTGACAAAGCCCACCTCTCGGCTGCGCTGGCAATCCTCAAACTTCACTGCAGAGACAGACAGAAAAAGGGGAAGGGGGTACAGAATTAGAGAGCAGCACAGTGAGATTTACTCCATGAGGTATTCGCAAATCCTTGACACATCTGGCAGGCTTAAGATTAACCCGCATCCATCAAGACGTATCTTGAAATATCTCATCCCCTCTGCTGTCACCTCTGATTCCCTGCTTTGACGTCTTTGGCAAAACAAACTGCTTATCTGTTCCTGAACCGGAATACACGGGGGGAACCTAATTCTTTTTCATATCATTCTTTTCCCAAACTAGACGGATAGCAATGTCAAAACAGCATTTCTCTTGGCTTCTCCGGGGAAAGCATGAAGAGAAGGTCTAAAGCACATTAGGCTGACTGGGCAGATTGTGCTCCCTGCTTTGCTGCTAAGCACATGGAGCCCAACCTTGAATGAATTTTTGAGGGTTGTTCTTCTTGACTGAGACAAAAGTAAGGGTGGTGTGAGGACTCTCATGTTTGCATGTGCACACACACAAGCTGCTTCCAAGGTAAAGTACCGTGTGTGTCTGTATGAGAAGCACAGGAGGGCGGTTTTGGGTACAGGGAGCTTTTGAAGTCTTTCCACTCCACATATGAGTAAAGAGTTGGGACAGATGACACAGAAACAGACAGGGAGAGATGGTGCTGCTGAGTGCATCAGAGCAGGTTCTCCAGAGACAGCTGACATGAATATGCCATTATAGCACACAAAACACAGGAGGAACCAACAGAGTCTCAGATACAACAATCTGGCAAATCCTTTCATTTCGTTGCCAAATTTAATCAGCACTCGGTTCATCGTTATCCAATGATTCACAGATGATGCAATGACATGAATGCCCAATATGACCAATACTGTGCCCACACACACACACACACACACACACACACACACACACACACACACACACACACACACACACACACACACACACACACACCCTATCGCTCATCTCGCTCTACCCCCAAGTTGAAATGCATGTGCTCTGATCTTATCTACAAACTCTGGCTGCTGATAACAAGACAAATTGATTTCATAAATCACCCAAGGAACAGATCGCCCGTTAAGAGCTATGGCAGCATGATTTTTCCAAAATCCAGCATGAAGAATTCTGCACAGCAAGCTCTTTATCAACCCATCTATTTAATTCATCGCCCAGCTTCCTGTCAAAGGCAGCTCCCAAACAACAGGCTAATAAAGCATTAGATCTCCTCAGCCACTGCAGCTTAGCATCACACAAATGAGGCTGCTTGTTTTCAGCCTCTGAGTAATTGCATGCGTAATGGGATGGATAGTAAACACAGTTTTGACAATGCGCACATCTGTCTATGTTGGCAAATGCAATCCATATTTTCATTAAAAAAAACTACAACCCAGTGGAGAACATCCTAATGTGAGTGATACGCTTTGTATGAAATTATGGCCTTCTTTTGGGGATCATTTATCAAGGCGGGGTGGGGAGGGTGGGGGAGGGTTGGGGGGTACAGGGGTTGATTTAACATCAGGTTGTGACAATATGACACAGACCTGCTTGAATTGTCCACAGATGAATTGTGATGGCAAGCATGTATTATGTAAATGACTTCAATTAGCTTGAACTGAGCAGGCTAATTGTTGTCACTTAGACAGCTCTCTTGTGGTGCAGCTGGAGAAACAAGGCTCTAGGACACGTGCACTGCAAAGCACTGTTTATGAATGTGTGTGCGCGCATGTGTGTGTTCCTGTCTCTGTGTGCATTCGTGTAGGAGTAAGTTCAAAGTAGAGCTACTTTGAGAGTGTCTGTCCTTACATATATTTATTTCAATGTTAATTCTCCAATAAAACCAGCAAGGTCTCTGCGGCTCTGTTTGCTGTCTTGTGAGCTGTGGTGGTGCCAGTTGGCATGGGAACAGAAATGTGGTCTGTAAGGCATTGCCATTGTGCAGCACTGTCAGAGGAGTGTCTTAGGCTCTTTGTAAGGGTACAGCGCCGGCTCTCAGTTCACCATTCACCGCCTACCCACAAGGGGCTGGAACCGTGACCCTGATTCCTGACACATCTACTTAGTGTGGAGGTATTCATAAATGCTTTGCTATTCATTAAAAATCCTGTTCACAAAGCACATTCAAATCAGGTGGTGGGATCTGATCTGCCACGCTGTTAAATGGAGATGAAAGCGGCAGAAAGAGACAACGCTGAGACTAGCTACTGATAGAGAAACTGTGTGTGTGTGTGTGTGTGTGTGTGTGTGTGTGTGTGTGTGTGTGTGTGTGTGTGTGTGTGTGTGTGTCTGAGAGAGAGAGGGAGATGGTAGGATAAAAAGGGAAGGCGGGAGATAAGTGGCAGATACTGTAGCACACAGAAAAAAGAGATAGAGAGATATATAAGAAAATGTATCAAATAAACCATAATTGGGACAATCTTCACAGTCTTAAAAATCCTTAGTTTTAATATACAAACAATGCTGAGGAGTTTAGTCATTGGTGTCACATCATAATGGAAATCGAAACAGTGACAGTGTTGATAAGTAATCTGTGCTTATTCAATGTCATTGTTCTTTAGTGCATGTAATTTGTTTTGTAATGTTATGCTTGGTAAACTACGGCCTCCCTTTGTATGAAAAATTGAACTTGAAATGAATTAACAAAGAAGTAGCTCCAGGGCGTTTTCTAAGCTGAAGGCCTGACGGTCAGTAAGTCCTTCAACAACTTCATAATAATAAGAAAAAAAAAATACATATTCTACCACAGGTTCAATCAATGCTGCCACTGGACTTAACTTCATCAGATGGAAGAGAGGACTGAGTGGACGTCTTGCCTCTGGCTATGTGGAAGCTGTAGATGTACTATATATAGTTATTTTACAACCTGACACTGTATATCTTCTACTTTCATTTCAGTGAACATTTTTTTTGCTGTCAATGTTCATAGGTGCTCAAATGTGATTATAAAATCAGATACTAAGACAAGGACATCAGACTTTGCTACTGACACTTAAATGTGGCTCCATTCGCCAGCCATCTTTTATAAATGTTAAAGTGCGAAGAGTGTGTTTGTCACTGGGCTTAAAAAGCTGAACATATTGTTAATTTCCACTGGGTCTAAACCGTCTATGGTCTAAACCCAGTCAACATCATGTCACAGCCAGAGTCACATTTGGGGTTGGACAGGGACTTACCCACAGACTGTCAGTCAAATTTAGCTTCTTTCAGTTACTTTGTGTCTGATTTAGAAGATCAACAGCATTTCTAAAAGGAGATGTCATGACTTCCAGCCACCGGGTGGCCTTGTTTACTCATCATACATCTCTCAGGGTGAAGAGTGTCACTGTGTTCAATGCAGCCTGAAGCTTGCACGTGTAGTTATTGAACATATTACATACAAACAACATGTACTAAAATGTTAATGAATGCACTGAAGTTATGTCAGTAATGCACTATATTGAACAGCTGATAGTGCTGCCTCAAACAGCCAGGTCAGCAGTTCAGAAACTACATATAAATAGGAACAATTGTGTGCCTTGCTATTAACAGCCTTCTCTCAAAGATCTACTGTGTCAATTGCCTTCTTCCTCTGTATGTGTATGAATGTGTGTGTGTGTGTGAGTGTGTGTGTGTCTGTACTTTATACCATGATGAGGAAACTATCAAGGATATTAAACCACTCGCTCAAGTGTGTGTGTTTGCTGCCTATGTATTCTGTTCTTCGTGTATTGTGTAGTCTAGATATGTGAAAATATGTGTATGTGTGTTGAGCTGCCTCTGTGTGCCTCTTTGTAAGCTTATTTGAGTGTGCAGGCTACTGTGTGTGTGTGTGTGTGTGTGTGTGTGTGTGTGTGTGTGTGTGTCCTGTATATTTTAGTGCGTCCTGCCATCCACAGCGGTGTTTGGCAGGCTGCTGAGGCTGGTGTCATTCTGCTCGGTTGCTCTTCTCTGGACTCATACGGCAGAGAACATGCTGTCCAACAGAGCAGCGAGTGCAACACAGACGCGGCTAAAACAGAGCGGGCAAGCAGCCGTGACCACCGACCACCAAGCCCTCCACACGCAGGCCCGCATGCACACACACACACACACGCACACAACAGAGAGAAAGAGAGACACACCTATGCTCTTTGTCTCATCCTGCTTGTAGAGCCACGACAATACCCCAGAGGATGCCAAAACAGCCCTTGTGTGGAAGCATTACATGTGCATAATGCAGATGGCAGATAGTAACTTTGCACAGCCTGCTTTGTGCATCCACATGGAGCATGCCTCCCTCATCCCTCTGCATCCGCCTACACCACATTCACCTGTCGGCCATGCACGCCTCCCCTCTCCTCTTCCTGTCACCATCTCCTCCCTGTCTCCTCCACTTCCCCGTTCTCCAGTGTCACAGCTCCCTATCCTCTTCCTGTCCTTATTTCCTCCCTGTTTAACCCCCCTCTCCACCTGACCTCATCTATCCTCTTCTCCTCTTGTATTCACTGCAGACTGAGGTACTTTCTCCCCCATGCAAACCAGGACAGCCAGTCTGAGCCGCCAGCCCAGCCAGACATAAAAATGGGCACCCTGGTGGGTCAGTTATTACCACTGTTAAAGCGAGCTGAGAGAATAACACAAAAGAGCCACAAGAGGCACAAAAAAAGACATCACAAAAAAAAGTCAGGCTCATGTCAGTCTGATTTTAACATTTTCACACTTGCTGGTTTTAGAAGCAATTTTACTTTTGATTTTGTTCAGATTTGCTTTCATGTAACAACCTTTATTGCTGTTCTACTGAAGCCTTTTTTTATGATTCTTGCTTTTACTCAGCATTTCTCACCTTGTATTTACTGCTTCTACTCCTAATTTGATCTAATTTTAATGAGCTGCGAAATGCTTTGTGTCTGTGATTTGGCAGATTTGTAAATGGAGATTATGATATTAGCTAAAGCAATTAAATCCAGACAAACTACAGCAAACAAATTGCACCAAAAAAAGGGCTGGTGTGGGACATATAAAGTTTGGATTAGTGTCACTGTGATCACTATACTTGAGGTTTGCTGTGAGTTCGGAGCTGGTAAATAGGTCCAGACTGAGCATATGGAGCTGCTTTTGTTAAGGTGCTGCTCATCGCAGTCGTGGCACAGTGCTAAGTAAACATTCCCTCTGGTACCCCACTGCTTTCCTCAAGCCAACAGGAAAATCAACGCCACCCACTCCATTTGCAAATAACAGTATTTTTGCCAGGCTGAGGATGTGATAGACAGCAGCATGGAGCCCACTGACAAGTAAACGTGCATTGCTGAAATACAGAACATACTGTATGCAAGACTGCTTTAATTCTGTACTGATATATGAGCATATAGTAACATGACTGATCGTTATTATCTACCCCTTTTAATTATATGATTAGCTAGCTTATGTCCAAGAAATTACGTCCACAATGATTGTGTTTCACTGGTTTAACTCAACACTATTAAGACTCAAAAGTGAAGTATGAATGAAATGTTAGCCGCTTGTTTCTGTAGTACTCTGATAAGCAGTGTCACTCACAATAAGCTCAATTAATTTTTATTAATCAGATGTGGCTCTGCTAAACAAAATACAAAAGCATCATTTACAAACTAAGAGATTACACCTTTGAATTTCATGGAAATCAATTGCTGATACAATTAAATTCTGTAAATAACCTGTACTTCATCCCTGAAATGCCAGCTTTTCAGTACTTAAGAGACACAGCCTTGTTTTCAGTTTGGATATCAAGTGTTCTTCTTTTTTTTTTTTTTCATGTTCTCTTTGGGGAAATTTTTCATGAAATGAAATGATTCATAACAGTGCATGTAATCCTCCACTGTAAGTTTAAACATGAGAGGACAGACTGAGGGTGCAAGGTTTTCACATGACATCGACATCACAGCAACTAAAAATCTACTCAAGTTCAGCTTCCAGACACATCTGAGTTATAATATTCTTTCCACCTACGAGAGAAAATTTGAAAAGTTTACACCTTTCAGTGGGAGGTGAATTAGCTGCAGCAGAACGGGTGTGATTGGCAAGTAAAGATGTAAAATCAATTTTCTGATGTCTTGATTTATCACTACTATAAAGTGAAGCATCTTGGGAATGTGTAGCCAAACCTGAGGCACCCCATGCAGCATATCCACAACCCTTGAAACTCTTGAAATCCAGCCCACTGTGTCCCCACAGGAATGCTTATAACTAATTCAATTTACATGCTGCTGTTTTTAAAACACTGCAGGTACAATGTGACTTTCCTGAAAAGGATTTTTTTTTTTTTTTTTTTTTTGCCGCAGTTGGAAATGAATTTCTCTGCCTCTGCACTTCTCTGTTTTAACAAAAGCCCACACAGTTCCCTCTGACAGCTCGCTCTCACAAAAGGAAACCACTGCGACGCAAGTGTATGTGTGTGTCGCTGTGTGTGCTTCTGTGTGCAAGGGAGCCAGAGTGAGAGAAATAAAGAGACAGAGTGAGAGAGAAGAAGGACATTGGAGTGGGAGTGTGTGACACAAGCTTTTTGCATATACGATTATTACAGCTAATGCATAAATGGGAATGCGTGTCATAGACTCCCTGTGTTCCCGTAGCTGTTTGTGTGTGTGTGTGTGTGTGTGTGTGTGTGTGTGTGTGTGTGTGTGTGTGTGTGTGTGTGTGTGTGTGTGCGTGCGTGGGAAGACAAGGTGCTGTCAACCTGCATCTGTGTGCGTCAGAGCTCATGTTTCACTTTTTAAACACCACACGGTTGTTTTCTGAATGAAAACTTGTCACATTGTTACTGCACTGTCAAGTCTATGTGGCCAATATCCGCCCCCACAACCCCGCCGCCCCCACCCCATCACACCTTTGTTTTCACTCTGTCACCTCCCTGCTTCTGTAGGGATGGAGGAAGAGCGGTAAAAGAAGGCCCTCCTGCGTTGGAGCCATACAAGCCTGTCAGGATACAGAGTGTCTTTATACTGCAGATCTGTGTGTAATGTAACCGCACACATACAGGATGTTGTGTGGGCCACATGCTCTATGGGGGTTTTTCAAAGGTTGTCATGGTTCTTCAGTGGATTATGAAGATTTCCTCACAGATATTTGTTTTTCTCTGCACACCACATCACTCGCACATCATCACATTACACAGTGAGCTTCGCTCCACATTACAGCTTGGATCTCAGTGTGTTAATAATGTGCTGCTGCATTTGCCGTCCTGTGAGTTTTGGCCGGGGCACTTACTGGTAGAGCATTTGGGTTTTGCACATCCCTGGCCCTCCCTCTTATCTCTGCATTAGCCTTCTCTCATGGGCACGGGCATGAGGAGGCTTGAGGAATGAGAAAGGGGAAAGAGGCAAGATAAAGAGGGAGAGAGGGAGCAAAGCAGAGCGGATGCAATTAAAAGACTGGGTCACAGATCGCAGTGCCAGGCGTCAGTGTGATTAATACACCACCATTCAGCCCAGGAGCTTTTCTCCTCTCTATGTGGATGTGTGTAGTGTGAGTGTGTGGTTTTGTTTGTGAATTTGTTATCTCTTAAGCCTACAGCAGCTAGGGGGCACAAGTGCGTCTGAATACACGTTATCCCCAGGTGTGCCAAGGTTCACCTTTTTTAAGGTCTTTTCAAGTGTCCTGGTGACCTGAGCAAACAGGTTCTAAGAAATGATCTGTCCCTGTTTGACCTCAGCAGCTGAACATCCAAGTGGAGAAACATTTCCTCTTACATCAAGAAAAGGTGTGGAAATCAGACAGAAATGGTCGACCAAATACTTAAACTTTTAAAAGAGTAATAAGAGTAAAAAGAGTAATTTCTAACTAGATAATCTCAAAGTACAACATACAAAATGTTGCTAAACTTCAGATGACCACATTGTAGCGAACTTTAACAGGCACCCAATGTTTTCTCCACGCCTTTTAACTGACCATCTCATCAGCAGCTACCCACAAATTTCAGACCGTGCCAAGTCAGTGAAATCTGGCTCCTAATCAATCCACCGTCTGCAGAAAACTCACATCAAGGCAGCAAACATCCCCCGATGGAGCTGGTGGCCCTTCTCTGAGCCTCATGGTAATGAGAATGTTCCTTTTTGAAACACACCAAGCTGCACAAACATATCAACCGATTCTTTCTTTTGTTTCTTTCATCTGGCTCCCACTCACCAGACCTTGCCTTCAAGGCTTCCCCTTCGATTTAGCATGAGCAGAGAAGGAGCTGCGCTTTATCACAGCAATATCTTTTTTAAGGAGGTGAAGCGAAGAAACTGCCTCAAGGCTACACACTGTCTGTTATCTCCCAGTACAATATAATAATTTCACATAGCCCAAAGCGAGGTGATAGGACCTCAGCTGGGCCAAGTGACAAAGAGGGGAATGTGAGCAAACTCAGGGCAAGGATCACGGGACAAAAGGGGCTTCTGGGAAATATCCGTGACTCTCACTCGACCGTATAATGACTGTAATGAAAACCCATTATTCTAAGTTCTTCTAGTAAGTGTTTTTTTTTTTTTCTGGGATGAATCACATTGGCTCTACTGAACATATTGTGCAACATGGAGAACAAACATCAGGTTTTAGAGCATGGTCACACTTTTATCATGAAAAACTGACGCAGTGCTGAAATACCCTCCATGAATGGGAGAGACATTATGACTGAATGAGTAAAAGAGACCAGTTACAGTACATACGGCAGTGCCCGGCCTGTGTCCAGAGTTTATGGCTGCAGCTGGTTATTTTTAGCTGGTCTTGATTACCCTGTGGACTGGCCTTAATAAATACTATAAGACCAAAAACAGGCTTCCTCCCCCTGCTCCTCCCCCCAGTCCTCAGAGAGACCAAAGACTCACTCACAAGGTAATCAGCTTTTAATTTTCTCCCTCTTCTCCGCTTACATTCTCTCATTTTATCTCTTCCCCTCTTAGCTCCCGCTCTCCACCAGCCTCACTCACTGACTAAGCCGACCAGCAGTCCTTTCTTCTCTACGTTTTTCTATTTTTCTCTCTCCATTTTCTTCTCCCCTTCTTCTGTTATTAGCATAAAAGTGTTTGCATCCTTCCCTGGTGATTGTTTAGCTACTGTGTTCAGCATCTTGATTTGATTCCCAACAATTGCCCTAATTAGCATTACAAATATACACTTAGAGAGGAACAGAAATATCTGTTATGTCTGACAGAATAATTTAAGAAAATGGAGGCCAGGAGGAAAAGGCAACACTAAATTTGTGTGATAAAAGGTGTACCACTTCGTCTCAATAATGAGGTGTCTTATCCGAGTCCAGTGGAAGTACACTTTCACTACATTTATGTAAATCGATGAATGGGGTGTTTGCTTTAACTGAATAAAGCAGCATGCTGAGCCTCTGACAATGGGAACATATTGGATGTTCAATCGTGATAAAAGGTGTAATCACAACAAGAAACATACCTCTTATCTTCTCTCACTCTCCCTCTCTGCAGCCCAGATTATGTCTTCTAAAGCTAATGATTAGACTTAAGACAGATCCCCTTCATTATCCGTTGCTCTCATCCGTTTCTCTTTAATCCTGTCTCTACTCCGAAGCCCCCTGGGGCAAGTGATAGGCCAGGGCCAGCCATTAGTCTCCAGGCCCCGAGACCAGGGACAACACTCATCCGTATTTTCCCTAGGAGGAGATCAAGGCCATCTCTGAGGTCAACTACACCGACTGCTATCACATACTCATAATTGCTTTACTGCTTCTTTTTGTGACTCTTCATTCATTCTCTTCACTGTTTAAAGAGTGATCTTTTCCTTTCCACTCTCTGAGACGGAAACATGCAGTCAATGTAATTGTTCCGTCATATTCCTGCCATCTCAAACTGTAAAGGTCATTCTACTGATCAATCAGCAGAGTAACGAATGAAAGTAATTGGTGTCATTATTATCACACAGCACACAAAAGTGGCCTTAGGTTGGTTCCTCCAGAGGGCCGAGCCTGCAAAGCACATGACGTTCATCTGAGGAACACAGGTACACTGGGCATAAGGACAAATTGTTGTGATGCGGGTGCTGATGTTGTCATTATGAAGGTAATTGCTTCTTCAGCTAAGGAACAGTATTAAAGTCAAAACAGGAATCAATGCCCTGTGCCTCAGGCTGAACAGAAAACATTTTACAGCATTAGAGGAAGTGTCTAGAAACAAGCTAAAAGGAATCACATTACTAAAGAAAGGAATTAAAAATTACACGCGTAAAATAATGAGCAAGCCTCACATCAATAACTAAACAACTTTACATTGTCAAAGCTGCATTATTCATTTCTTGAAGTTGTGTCTAGTCACCTGATGAATTAAATCTTCTTTTAGCTCTGTTTTACTCTTCACCGACTCCTGAGGGAAATATCCAGTGCCTTAGCTGCTAAACGCTACACTGTGTTCACAAGCTAGTTGCTAACTGCAGCTGTCTGATGTTCGGTGCTGGGCAGGTGGTGTGCACTGGGTTCATCAGATGTTTTGAAAATGAGGATGATGAGAGACTAAAACTGAAGCAAAGACAGTAACGCTGCCATAAAACCAAAACAATGAACTAAAAGATGGGGAACTGCAGAGTTGGGTGACTTCTTTCTGTGGGTTCAACACTACAAGCAACCACACTGCACATAGTCATTTCCTCTTTTATTATTAATATAAAAATACTGATTAGTGCAGCCTTAAGATAAAGTCACGTTCTGGATTTAGTAGGCAGCAAATCTAGTCTACAGTATATTGCATTGTAAATAGCAGCACATACTATATATAAAAACGTTAATTGTTAACTACGTAATGCCATACTTGAAATATTTCATTCAGCTTTCACACAATCCCAGTTTGAGCTTGGATACGTGCAGGTACTTGAATTAATAAAAGTGCCTTTCAGAGTGCAGCTCTCCCTTAATAGCAACAAATCTGAGTTTCTTTCAACAGCTATTTGCTTTGAAGCCACCCTGGCCTGTTCCAGAAAATCAATTAAAAACATGACTAATACATTTGCACCTAACATTCTCCACTTTTCCTTTTTAGTGCGTTTGATGTCCCCCACTGCCTAACACTGTGTAAATGCTGAGATCACAGAGATAGGAGCGGGAGGATTTCAACAAGAACCCTCTCACACTCATTCACTGCTTCAAGTGAAGCTCAGAGCTAAAGTGAAATTAAATAATGAAGAATATCAGTTGACTCCTACTGTGCTCTTTTAGCACAACACTTGACACAGAAATCCAACACACCTCAAAAGCCCATCAGGTGAATGGTACGGTATCGGGCCACGTGAATGTCCTCTTTGTCTTTCAGGCCTGTAAAGGCATTTTTATGTTGTATGATTTATAAATAATCTTATAAAAGGGTCTTTCTATCCTTCAGCCTCCAAGTCCCCTAGTGACAGTTATCAGAGAGATCTGCAGTGGTCCTTAATACGAGCCCACGCCTGTCCCTTAAGTGGGCAGTACTAAGCCTCATTGTCTGCTATAGATGTAAGAGGCACAATAGGAGAGGCCGGACCTCTCTGCTCAAATATCTACCAGGAGGGAATGGGAGGTCGGTCTCCCCGGGCCATGGCGCCAAAACCATTATTCTTATCACTGCAGGACAACTCACCGCAGGCCAGACAAAACCTTTCTGAAAGGTCAAATGAGTGTGTCTCTCAGTGTGTGTGTTTACCTCCTCCCGCCTCTCTCACACCAGACATTTCTGTATTTCTCATTAACTGATAATACATCACTCATGACCTTGTGATAAAAATACATTAGCTGGAGACACGTCATTAATCTATAGAGAATCAGGCTGTTTAGGTTATCAAGTGAGAATGGGTGTTACGTGTTATCGCACAAGTAATGGGAATCGGCTTAATTGCCCTTTTTAAGCAATTGTCCGTGTATACTGTAGTAGAAGTGTTGTCTTTGGGAGCACAGTTGACTCCATCACATTTGGCTGTCATCGATCTGGTTCAGGATTTCTAGTAAAGTGACAGGACGGGTAATCAATGTACTGCAGGAAGAGTGGCTCTGTTACGAGCGCTTGTTTGAGAGATAAAATATGTATGTTAGATTACAACTGAGTCGTTGCATTCACTGTCAACAATATCTACTCGCATCAGGACCTTTCAGGAGGAAACACTAACAGCTCAAGCTGACCAATCACACTGTTGCATTCACCACTTGGCATCTCTGTAGATGCTGTAGCCCTAGTGAATTGTGCTGTGAACTAACAAACACTGTTTACTACATTGTAATTAAAAAAAAAAAAAACTTTTTTTTGTCCAATCTCTTTTAACATGATGAACAAACTTAAGATCTAATCAGTTTTGTAGCAGGAAATGTTCTACTTATTTTAATCTACCCTACTTTGATAATTCCCTGCCTAATATTAGTGTGTTTTCTTTTATTACTTCAGGAAAGCTGAACACACTCACTTTACGATGTGTGTGTGTGTTGTCTGCAACAGACAAAAGCAAGAGTAGCAAAAAGTCGTTTGTAATCAGTAAAATATGTTTAATCATTCTTGGTATCATTTTTCATTAATTTAATATGGGCTATAATTACTCAGAAGCATTATCTCCCACTCCCATTACAAACAATTAAAATACACCATCCATTCTGTCGATTTGGCAACCAAAAGCTGATGGCCTGTTGCCAGCCTGGCAAACCGCTTCTAAAATTTAGTCTGGGACCCACGAGAGGTTGGCTAAAATTTTCTTTCACTGGAGCAAAAGCTTGAGGATCTAAAACCAGAAATAACAGTCGTGAATGCACAGCACAAAAACACGCTACGGGCCTGTTTCCCAAAGCAGGATTATTAAATTAGCAGTTTAACAGCACTGAATAGAATGCGAAATAGCTCTTTTTACTTCATCCATGGTCAGGTTTCAGGATTCTGGGTTTTACTTTGTTCAACTAACATGATTATCCTGCTTCTTGAGACAGGCTCCAATCTAATGAAAAAAGCAAAAACACATTGCCCATGTGTGCACAATGAAATGCAGTCTTAAAACGAAGGTTCAATGCGTTTAGTGATTGAAAGTGTTTTTTAAAAGCAACAATGTTGAAAAACAGATGTATGCAAAAGCCACTGGATGTGTGTGCGCAATGCACAAGTTAATCTACAGCAAATGTACCGAAGTGGCGAATGCATAAAAATGTCAGTGTTAAAATAAGGTGTCCAGTCTTCATGGTGCAAACACATATTGTGCTAATCTAAAAATATCATGCCATGAATTTGAGTGTGAAAAGTATATTTAAACCTACAGATCACGATGTGAACAAAGTCTGTGGTGGAGGAACGTGCTGAACAGAATCAGCCGTACAGCAATTGCAGCTTTGGGCTTTAAAATATCAAATTAGTTGCTAAGCTTTATTTTTATGCCAGAACCACAACTGAGTTTGACTTTCTTGCCAGCATCAATTTGTCAGTGTCAAACATTTTAGAACAGCCTAATTCTTCTAGTTTTTATTTAAATTTAAGCAGCTCAAGTAAAGTGAAAAACCAAAGGAAAGCACCAAAGTAACCAAACTGAACAATCACGTACATTTCATAGAAAACAGGCATGAAGGGATGAAGAAATGGGTTAACTCACAGCCTCCCTGCAGCAGAGGAAGTAAATGAAGCCTACAGGTGTCCAAACTTTAGCTGATAAATTACAAACCCTCTATCTGTGCGAAGACAGTGATGGAACAAACTGTGTTACTTCACCTCTGATGCATTATTAGGACAATACTGTACCGCAGGAAGTAGTGCTGTATATTGCTACCAGAATGGTGAGGAAAAGGAAGACCGACTGGTTGATCAGGGGTTCATCTTACAGCAAGATAATGAGCCAAAACATTAGAAGAAAAGAACAAAACGCTGGCTTTATATGATGGAAGAGCAGCACATGGAGATGATTTGGGATCAAATGGACAGAAGCAAAACAAACTACAAGTGCAGCACATTTGTGAGAACTTGATTGATGGGACAAGCTTTCTGAACAATATCTGATTTCCACTGTAGAAAGAAGCCACAAGAAAGAAAAAGTTAGACTAAATTTTCTATTTAAGATTCCATGATCTTTAAAAGTATTTCTTTGTTCTATGCTTTGATTTCAGAAATATGTAAAAATTTCATGAACAGCTGGAAACCTTCCAGACAAATACTGGGTTTCAGACACTGAGCCTATCTAAGCTAGCCACCAGCAATGCTAGCGTCATGCATTATAGCTTGCTAATCCACAACGTATGCTTGGACTTGAGCTGTCTGCTATGCATAAATCTCTGTTGTGCCGCAGGCAGAGAGGTGACAGGGAGGCAGATGAGGACATTCAGTGCAATATGAAGGATGGTGGCAGCCGTTCCCCCAGGCCACGGTGATGATACTACATCGATCCAGCCACTCCGGAGCCTGAAGTGGAGAGCCTTTTGGCTTTGTCAGCACTGTTCAGCTCAGCATTGCTCCAACTCCCCTGATCACTGTCAGAAACCCAGGAGAGAAAGGCCAGAGAACAGGGGGAGAAAATGCTGATGTGTCTGGAACCAGACAGGTGGCGCAGGACTGGCTAAATAACTGCTAACTATTCACCGAACACTTCTATAGAAATTTCTAGCTGTTATCAGGCAAATGTATGTTTATGGTCAGGCAGAGGAAAAGCAAAAAGACATAGCTGCTCCTCATTCATCTACCTCTAAACAGAAGCACCGCTTTGTCCTATTCAGCCTGGAGCATCATTCTGAATACGGCAGCTGAGGTTTTGCATATTGACTTTAGCAACGTGGGCATGAGCATGGCATTTTAGAGTGTCCCCAACTCAACTACACAGGAACACAATACAAAGACATCTGAATGTCTTCAATGGTTAATGCAATAGTTTGACATTTTTGAGAAGCCCACTAGTTAACATGTTATATGTTTTTTGTTTAATCTGGACATAAACGGAAGTGTAAAAATTATATTAATGATAATATTTTTATAGGTGATGTGCTGCAATAGTTTCTAGTTATTAGTTGTTAGTTGTCTAGTTATTAGTTCACTTGGGACCTCGCTGTCATGTGCTTCCACCAACCAGTCAAGTTGTAGTTTATATCCATATCTGTCCAGACTCATTTAATATATGTAGTGACACTTTGAAGGAATTTAATAAAAGCTAGTAAGTGTATTTTAGTGTGTTAAGTGTATAAAATTGTATCGGTTCATCTCTGAGTCCTATTCGAGGATATTCCCTCAAGGTGTTCACGCGAGTGGGATGGACGGAGAGGTGAACAGGCCCGAAAACATAACATCGGCCACGACCATCGCCAGAGCGGACGGATAATAAACTGAAATCATTCTGCGGGGACTTGTAAAACTGAACTTAGTCTTTCTGCTGTGCACAGGAAAAAAGCTTTCATTCACCCCATAACTGTTTGTGTGTTCAGCAATAACGCTGTAGTGAAATCCATTAGGCACAATTGCTATGTTGGCATGGTTACTGTTAAGGTGGAATAAGCAAATTCTTGCACAAACAGGGAACTTTGCAGGGTTGTCAGATGTGGAGAGATTACAAATATCCATCTCTGCAGTTATACGTCAACGTAATTATGCTAACTTGTTTTAGGCTGCAGGGACGTTTCTTTGTCTTCCCAGGGTATCTACAGCGCATGATGATGCTGTATATAATCCAACAGTCCTTACAAATTCACAAACTGCTAATTATATCCTCTTCAAAAGTTTTGAGTTGCTGTCAATATCTAAATATGGCTTTCATTACCTTACTTTTTTCAAATATTTGATAGCCTTACGAACTAGATACTGTATGCTCTAGCTGAAAAGGTAAAGGTGTTCATAAAAGTTTACAGACATCCCCCCATGAAATAATGGAATGACATGGCATTTCCCTCCATTGTACTGGAAGAAAAAATAAAAATTTTGAATGAGTATTTCCTATGAAAAGCTTGCTGAGAAATGTCAAGCCGGCTGTCATTAAAGACACAGTGACATTTTTATTCCATCTTTTAAAGCTGTGATTCCATCTCTGCCAACAGAGGCCCTAATCTCTGCTGCTCCCCAACAGACAGAAGCCAGACAGATTAACTCAATTACTCTTTGACTTGAGTGAATGAGGGAAACAATACATTTCTCATTTAAGCCTAATCCTGTGTGGGAGCAGCAGTGGAGGAATATTGCAGGTGGAGGGAAGGCAAGAGATGGGGAGAAGCCGGGAGCGAGTAGGGCTTGAAAATGAAATCCGAGGCAGCATGTTTGCTCATCTTTTTTCACGCTCTCTCTTAACTACAGTCGGCGAGCAGCGTAGTGAGAGAGACAGCAGGCGGGAAGATGGAGAGGAGAAGAGACGGCAATAGACAGAGAGAGATAGACATGATGGAGTGACAGACAGGCAGAAAGTCAGGCAGATGGGAAGAGAAACTAGAGAGACAGAATAGGGTTTACAGCTCCAATATGTCAGAGTTAGTTTGTAGGATGAAGCAGCAAAAAAAAAAAAAAAAAAAAAAAAAAAAAATCAGCCGAATTGCACCGCGCTGACACACCCAGACTAATACCCGGCATGGGGCATTACAGTCAGCTTTGTGTATGAAACACGGTGTGACACATGTGGCCTCTGTACTGTTCTCAGCATCTGCTGCAGGGCCACGGATGGCAATGGCCATCCTCACCATTGCTCCGCCAAGCACTGGCCTCGTGGGAGATATGGTCTGTGATGACGTTTTAGTGACAGCTTGGGCCATCTGTCAACACATGACAGCCTCTTCTCAACTTCCTTTTTCTCTCCCATAAATGTGGATCCAGACACACGGGGGTAAGTTGCGGAAAAGCAGTCGCAGTGTGAAGGATGGATATTTGTACGGTGGGCATGAAAAGGTCAGGGCCGGGCGCTTATTGCAGCCGCAACATCAGTGAAACCCTGGAGCGGCAACAGCGTTGAAACCCTGGGCCCTGAACAAAGCTCTGTCAGACTGCAGGAGAAAGCTGTCAGTGCAGACGCCTAAACCTTTACCGCCCTTCCCTCTTCCTCACACTCACTCTCGCCTCGCTCTGACTCATTGTGTCAGCTCTTCAAACTCTCTCCATTCTCTCCTGCCTTGAGCTAGACGCAGAGAGCAAAGGGAAGAATGAGTCCATCTTTGGCTGCTGTAAACAAAAAGGAGCACTATTTGTGGTATGTGAATTTTCTCTCCCCCCTGTCTGCATGCCACATCAAACTCCTCTGTTTCTCACAGACGCAAGAATGAATTCATTCCCCCCTTTTTACCTCATTTACTGGTCCTTTTGATATTCACAGATAAAAATAAACTGAAGGACGGAGAGATAATGAAGATATGATGAGGACATAGCAGAGACAGTGATCCAGGAATATTGAACTTGACTTGAGCAGCTCCACCACTTTCTCTGCTCCTCGGTGCTGAATGTTGATACAGGCTCATTAAAAATTTATCGTTCTACTATGAAAAGCACACGTCCGCATTTTGGCCGGACTCAGAGACACCCAGCAAATGTCTGGACTGTCTGTGGCTTTGGTCTGTACAATCATGTCTGGTTCTGCACAGACTGACATTTGGGATTGAAAACACAATGGTTGCAAAACAACATAAAGGGTTACTGTATTATTCAAAGCAGTGTAAACCAAAAATACAGCAACTGCATAACAGGGGAGTCTACTGCCTCGACAGCAGCCCTGTAAGGTAGAGAAGTGCTTTGAGCTAGAACAGCAGGCTAAAATACTCACAATTACAATGCTAACATGCTGTTAGTTTAGTGTGTTCGCATGTTGACGTTCTTATTAGCTCTTAACACAAAGGTGAGAATGTGTTAGTTTTGCAGATGGAACTTGGTCTTGGAAACACTGACATTTTGACCTGGTCATGGTGCTGGAGGAAAAGTCAGAAGTTATTAAAATTTACCCCGAGGAGAATATAAATGTCTGAACCAAATTTCATGGTAATCCATCCAACAGTTGCAGAGATATGTAAGTCTAGACATGGCTAAAAATGGCTGTGACAAGAGATTTATTCAGAGAGAAAGAGAGACAGACACAGACCTTCCCTCTTTGTCAGAATGTGCAGTATATTTTCACTTTTCAGCAGTAAGACGATGTTTCCTGCACCGTTAGCATATACTATTATTCACTGAATTAATGGCCACGAGGGACCAAGGCCATAATGTATTCAGAGCAAAGAAGACATTTCTTATTCATTTCATTTTGCCATTGTTCACCATTCACATCCTATTCAAACCCCTGAGATCAAGGTTAACTGCTGTGCAACAGTAAATGAAGTGAAAGCTGGAACTATTCAAAGAGACGAGGCAATGTCATTGGTCATTTAGTGGCATCACAGATCCAAATCTCCACTACAGATTGTTATTCGACAGTCAGGACTTCTTATGGATCAAACATCATCAGTCTTGTAATCAGTAATGACTGTCACTACATAAAGAAGTATTTCCTGTTTAAGCTCCTTGTGAATGTATTTCTGTTCTGTGGGTTGGAAATAATCTATTCATGCAATATCAGTAGCAAGTGTGGGGCTTTGCCTGCCTGCAGAGTTCCCTGGTGAGCATGTTAATTACCAGGTACAAACACAGTTCAGAAATGTAAGGTAAATGAGCTATCCACCTCCCACAATGCACCTTTGAATATCCTCAGCATTTTCTAGCTCCAAAATACTGAAGCTGAATAACACGGCTGATGCTGTTTTTTGCAAAAACCCTTTTCACCTCTTGAAATGATGAAAAGCATAAAAAGGATCTGTCTCAGTATGAATACACAAGGACACCTCTATAAACCCACAGAATATGGTCAAATGATGGTTTGTCTGCACTTAACATTCAACATTTCTGTGGTTATCAGCAGTGTGTTCTCTTCACACTGTTTAGGTGTAGTGGGCGAGAATGAGTGGTGTCCTAATGCAACTGATAAATAAAACTTGAATACAAATAATCAATTTTCATACCTGCTTCTAAGTTGTTCTGAATCAGTTTATCGACAATTTTCAAAGTAATCTTTTATATTCACAAATATAAGCATAAAACTATAAACTCTGACAATACAGATTTTCCTACAGCAGCAGTTTAATGTAAACAATACTACAGTATTTTGAATATGTGCCATTTTTATACTTAATGTCTGTTTCTAAGTCTAAACACAGAGATTAATTATCTATCAACTGTTGGCTATTTTGAAAAATGGTTTTATTATACATTTGTGATTTCTGCATAACAACTTATGTTTTTCAGTTCTGTCACCATAGATAAAGAGTTGTTTCAAATAGAAAACGAAAAGATGAGTGCACTCTTTGATTCAGTCGCTCTCTTGCCCAACAAAATGAAGTACTCACTTCCTGTCTATTTCTGTTACATTTAATGGGAGAAATTGTCTCCCACTAATTTTTTACAAAACTGCATTATATAGCTTCAGTTTTTTACTCTGACCTTTAGTTGTAGATTTTCATCAATGTGTCAGTTCAGTTTATTGTTATAGTATTTTTTATTATTTATTGTTAGTGTATTGTATAATTTTGAATTGATAGATTTTTTGGCCACTTGGGGAAGTGGAAGGTTTGCAACTGTCATCTATTGATTGACTGACTGACTTTATTTTCTGAATTTTCCACATGAGAGGAAATTTGTCTTTGGCTTCTCCCAAAGTGCAGTTTTTAACATTCAATCCGCATAACAGAACACACCATTAAAAACATACAACATGTAACGAGTGTTTTCTGGTCGGGTTTTCCCTGGTTCCCTGTTTCCCATGGTTTGTTGTCTTTTTACTGAACTTGAAGAGACCAGTGCCAATTAAGAACAGGTTTGCATTTCTCATAAAAACTATTCACAAAACGAGTAAAGCTCAATTGAAAAATGACTGGACCTATGTTTATGTTTTGTTGAGTTGTGTACCTACATTCTCCAGTTTCCAGCAATTTTAAGTTGTCAAAGATAAAAGCTGAGCAAATGTTAGAGGCATCTCGACTCACAGCTCCTCCATACGTCTTGTGTCCACAAGCAAGTGGCAACCTGGGGCTGAAAAATGAAGCCAAGACAGAAGTGCCAAAAACTGCAGTTCCTCAAATGACCGCTTGAGGCTGGCTCCAAAAAAACAATTCCCACAGACTCCCATGTTAAAATGACCAACTTTACAGCAGAAATAAACATGTTTACAGCCTGGTACTAGCCACCCCCCCCCCCCCCGTTATGAAAACTGCGCAGAGAGTGAACTTATATACAATTCCCCAATTAAAATTGTATGAAGTATAATTGAGAGATTGGCTGCTTGGAGTGACAGGTGAGTGCCATCACCATTGGCTAACCACTAGGTCTCTTGCAGCTACCTCAGCTAATTCAAGTCACTGAGTGTGACTTCTTGGCCGTGTTTGTAGTGTTTGTATCTTTTAAAGGATTTTTCATGCAGATATCAAATAAATAATCTGGCTGTCTGTGCAGAATGCAAGCAAGTTTGTGTTCTGTATTTTGAGGTGAGTGAAATTCTAGTATCGTAGTATAGTAGTAGTAATAATATAGTATAGTAGTATAATAGTAGGTATACTAGAATTTCATGAAACTGCTTTATCCAGTATTTTTACTGGCTTCAATCACCTGGTCTATTTGTTTTGGAGAGGAGGAGACATCTGCTGGTAATTCAGCTCCCAGTAAAAACTGAAAGAATCCTTATCAGCTGATTGTAATGACGGTAATAGTGGTGAAGACAACTCACGTCACCAAAGTCCTCTCTTCTTTTGTTCTTGTTTTGATTGAGGGACCCCTTGCAGCAGAAAATTACATATTGTGCATTTAAGTACATTGTTTGTACTACAACTCTCTCCGATCTGTCCATCCCTCCATTCATCCATGTTCTGCAGCTTATTTGAGTCTGGATTTTGGTATCAGCAGACTAAGTGAAGTAGTGAAGACATCCTTGTACCCAGCCACAACCTCTAGCCTCTCCCCAGAGAACCCGAGGAGTTCCCAGACCAGATGGGATATATATAATCCCTCCAGCATGTTCTGGGTGTGCCCTGGGGTGATCTCCCAGTTGGATGTACCACCTGAATACCACCTCAGAGAGGCATATGGAAGGTGTCCTGATTAGATGCTCAAAATTACTTGGGGTCTTATTACTGGGTCTATGTAGTGAGCTGACTCTGGGTATCTGAGCTCCTCACTTCATCCCTAAAAGCGAGCCCAGAACCCCCTTGCTAATTAACAGCAAAAAGTTTTTCTCAGTAGTGATACTATGGATACAACACATTCGAAGGAATTACAGACAGGTCTAGAGTCTTTACTGCAGGGGAAGTGAAATAAAATACCCAGGAATAGCATCATCAGTGGGTGTATGACAAACTACTTATGCACATGAGCCAGAGGCTAAAAATTGATTTTGGTGAAAAGAGGTAAAATTACCTTAACATAAATTGCGTTTCATCTGATTTTGTGTAAATGGCTTCCAGCAGTTGAGTTCGATCGAGCACTACGTCTCACCTAAGTCTACATTCCTGTGCCAGAGAAATATCTAAGGCGATGCTTGCCACTGCTGTTGCTCTGCTCTATTCATTCGGCACACGGACACACACACTACAACATCAAAGACCATACCCCCATGCCAATGATATACAGTATGTGAAAACTCCATTATTGATTGATTTAGAAAATTGTTCTCACGTGCTCAAAGATATCATGTTATGTGAACTATAATGACCTTTACAAATGCAAAGAAGCGGCAAGCTTCCATAAAATCTTTGAAAATCACATTTATTTGCTGAGAGATTATTGAATATGCAAAGAATTATAGCACTGATGTGCAATAAACTGCTGGTAGGCTGACAATTTTAATATATCCATGTCCAATAAATAAAGATCACTGCTCACCAAATAAAGGCTTGTTGGAGATGCTGGAGCTGAGATTCAATGTGTAATGAAAGGACAGTACTACAATACTAAACTGGGCTGTAAGGAATGTTTTTCCCCTCATTAGGGTGGAAACACAACAGGTGCATATGCGTATATGGTGTATATGCATAAGCTGACTCCCCCAGGTTCAAGATGCTCTGTGAAATTTTCTTGTAAACAAATAAAAGTTTTCAATCAGTAGTTCTCATCACGATGGATTGTGCGTATCCAGTACTGTAACAAACATGCTAACAGTCATGTTTACATCTCTTACTAGTTTACACTTTTTCTTTCCTGCCTTTGTTGATACTTTTCTCTGCTTCTTTGTGCATTACCTCCGCCAACAGCTGATCAGCGGAATAGTGTGAAATCGGAGGCAGGAATATGTGTTGTATTACCCGCATACTCACATGTGTGCACAATACAAACAACATCAGGATCCACACTTAAAAGCATTGCTCCTAAGGTGTGCTAGTGTGGTGGGGCAGACTGGCATGAAAGTTTCAGCATATAATCTACATACCCCAAGGTTTTATTTCAGATGGGGAGGCAATTTGTATCTGACCTCTGGTGACCTTGGGAGGTCAATGACTTCAGCATTGCATTTTTCCACCTTTTGCCCCATTTCTCCACTACAATCATGTATATCTTTGCCAAAATTGCATAAAGATGCATATTTGCTGCTGTGGCAATGTAACATAATTTTGTTTAGAGCATCATATTTACCCGGGCACTGTGGGCCCCATCATTTCCAGATGTTAAGGTAGCTATAGCTTGTTAAAAACACTGACAACTTCCACTGTGTGTAACATGGAATCACATGACTAGCTAGCACATTAGCGAACATTCTAATCAGAGGCTAGCACGCTAGTTTGGTGGGGACCACACTCATTACTCCAGGGGGCTCTGTCCTGTCCCAGAGGTCCCATCTGAAATGCCTCCACATCTGAATATAAATGTCATGGTTTATTGAAACAGTGGAGAAAGTTTCATGCTTAAGTCATAAAATGCACAATAACCTTCCATATACAAGCTTATCTACTGCACTAGCAGTCAGAACCTCCATAATGAACCTTTAATTAAAGTTTGTATTAAGCCAAACACCTACGAGCACGACCCAGCACCAATTATATAACAATTTTAGGCCAGTATTAGGAGCAAATTACCAGCCCGATGTTCAGACTGAGTGAACTTTACTTAGCCACAGCATTATTCAGTCTGACGTTGCCTTGTTATCTGTCTATGGTGGGAGGATTTGATTTTGCTCAGATCATCAGTAACAGCTGGCCAACATTTCACTTTCAATCAACACTGAAACATGGAAACAAGTTTCCAGTAAAGTTTTCCAGAGAATGCTAGTAAATGATGATAGTAATGGCTGGCTATAGAAAGACTGTATTATTGATTTACTCAGAAGTTAATGGAAGTGTGAAGAAATGCTGCTGCTGTGAACAGAATACTTTTTTATACATTTTTTTTTTTTTTTTTTTTTACAAAAACTACAGTCTGTGAAAAACAATTTCAGTGTGTTTTGTGTCTGACTGGCAGGAGAGTGAACAAAGGCAACATTGCTCATTTGAAGGTTAAGTAAAAAAGATGTAGGCCTGTTCTTTGTCAACTTCAAGAGTGAACCATTTGATTACTGTGTTTTTTAGCATTTAATTAAATCTGAAGCAGTGTTATCATAACAAATGACCTGAAATCAAAAAATATAAGTAACTAATTGGTGTATGTGCTACTCAATATTCTTAATTGTTAAACCTTTCCATGCTCCTTTTATAAAGCAGTCCCATGAGAAAGTGCTTTTCAATAATACGTTTCTATATATCTATCCATCTGTTTCTCTGCAAGGGAAATAAAAACATGTTTTTTTTTTATATCAGATCACAAGAAATACAAATGAGACACGTTCGTCGAGCCTTTCCTTTCATACCACTGTTTCATCCTTCATAGAACCGTTTGAAAGCCTGATATTTGGTGAATTTATACACAGACCATGAGAGTGTGAACGAGAGAGGGTGAAGAGAGTGAAGAGAACAAATTGAGAGAGAGATCGTGTATAATTTAGGGACAAGTGGTTCCCCCCCGAGACATTGCTGTCAGTTAATAGGTCACAGTTATTAACACAAGAAACCGCTGCAGCCTGTGCAGGACATCACAGCATTTTTGAGGGAACAATAAACGGGAAAATTAAAGATGTGGAGGATTAATAAAAGAGATGTGAGGAGAAGATAAAAAAGAACCAGGAGAAAAAGAAAGCAAAAGCATGAAAATTAGAAAGAACACTAGGGAGCTTGTGATCAGATAAAAATAGATGAAGAGGCGAGTCATGTTCATGGTCATGGTGAAATGTGCGCTTCAAGACCTAAATAGTTCTCCGAGTGGCTACTAATGCACCAAAGTACCGCTGAATAAAATAGTGAGCATTATATAAGATCAAATACACAATGAATATGAATAACCCCATAATCTTAATTTGCATTTATCTAGAATTTTACCAATCAGTTTTTGAGTGTGTGAGCTTCACAAATTAACAGATGAGTAAATGTAATTAGTGAGCTCTTAGATCACTCTATCCTTCATTCCTGTGTGACGTTAAATATAACAACACAGGTCCTACTTCAACTCGAACAGGGCTCAAAAATCTGCGGCTCATAGCTGAATGAAGCACGGAGGAAGATCGTTACTGTGGAATACAGAGTGGAGAGCTTGGCTGAAAGAGCGCGTGGCGAAAAAGAAATCTGAAATTGTTAACATTCCACGTGGATATCCTTGTACAACACAGACTGTCATGCTTTGTTGCTTTCTGCTCAAAGAGCTGTGGTGTAACATCACTTGAACAGTGAACTTCACCTGCTTTTCAAAAACCAGATGACTGTTAGTCACACAAATCTTGGATGCATGCCCATAAACACACAATCATATCACAAACAGCCATAACACACCTGTAAATGAATGAATGAATAATAATTACTGATCGTATTGTTGCTGTTGCACCTCTTTCTTGAAATTTCTTCCATCAGTCCCAGTCAGATGGTATTAACATTACAGTGGGAGGTGGAATGAAATATTCACTGTGCTCCTTGATAATTTAACTCATCCTGCTACATGGCATTTTAACTATCAGGAAATTGCAGGATGGTCTGTGATCTGAACATTTCATAGGACACAAGCCACAAGATAAGGAGCTAATGGGGTGGGGGGGTTGAAGGGGAGGTGAGTTTAAATCAAAAATCAAAGTCAAATCTTAACAAGCAGACATTAAACTCATAGTATTATCCAGGGCTGGACTGTTAATCTGGCCCACTGGGTATTTTCCCGGTGGGCCGACTCAACTTGGGGCCGATATGATTTGAATTTTTTATATTTGTTTAAAAAAAAGAAAAAACACCCCTCCACACAAACACAAACATCAACGACCAGCCAATATAACTGGAGCAGCTGCCCATTGGTACATTTTTTCTTATGACACCATTCACATCTCCTCCTGTGCTGGCCCCGCCCCACCCCGCCCCTCCCTGTCTGTCCTCCATCTGTCCCATGTCCCTGTGGACGAAGGAGGGAGACGTTCAAAATGGACAAACAGCAACATATATATATATATATTTATAGATAAATAAAAAATTTACATGCAGAGGCTGCCAAGTTTGCCAAAACCCCACATATGTTTGCTTCAGGGGCCGCAACAACCTCAACTTCTAGGGCGTCTTTCGGCGCCATCGTGCAGCAACAGCTGGAAGGAGGAGCAGGAGGAGATGCAGGAGTGCGACAGGGAAGCCGAGGAGCACAGTGAGCAGGAGGAGAGTATAGCTGAAGTGGAAGCAGGAGGTAGCATGCAGGTAAAAAGGGACACTCAGGGAGTAACGTTAGGCTGTGTGCCAATATGTTGATGGTGATGCTGAGTAACATTAATTCCATTAAAGTGGATGAAAATAATAAGATAACAGTATCATAAAGTGAGACCATCATCAGCTAGGCAGGCAATCAATGCAAATAGTGTAGCGTAAGCTATTTGGCATTGTTAGAGCATATATCATATCATATCATAACATTAACTCAGCCACATGATTGCCAGAGAGTCAGTCAAGAGTGAGCGAGTATACTGGTACACTTGTCCATGGCACAAAAAGACACAGTTGTAGTACAGTACACATATTCAAGGGGCCTGCAAAGGAAGTGTGGTGGGTGGTCTCCATCCAGCCTTGGTGGTATCATTCAGTGTGACTTACACTTCTGGGGGATATCATTAGGACACTGACTGAGTCATGTTTTCTTTCACTCTTTCTTTCACAGAAACACAGCCAAACTTCGGTCTGTTGTGTGAAGAAAAATGGAGATGCTAATACAGGCTTTTATCTTATCACAACTCGATAAGTGTATTATCTTTTTACCTGCCTTAATGAACCGTACAAAATGTCTGGCTCTTCACACAATCCAACAGATGGTCACACATTACACCTATTTTAACCTCTCTGCACCAGCTTTCTGTTTCCTATATCAATTAATTTAAAAAATTTTGTTGCTCACTTATCTAGAGCCCTACAGAGCCAGGCTCCACAGTATATCATGGACCTTCTGCACCCAGACACCACGAGCCGAGCTCTTAGATCCTCGACCCGGGGCTTTCTACGTGTACCTCGGACACGTTATAAGACTCTGAAGGATCATGCTTTCCAGTCAGTTGCCTCTAAGCTGAGGATTAGTCTCCCAATAAGCTTGAGGTATTTGGACTCTGTGGACTGTTTAAAAAGGAGCTAAAAACTCATCTGTTCAGACAGGCATTTAGGTAACATGTAGTATTTTATGATTTAACTTGAGGTCTTATAGCTGCTCCTCGTATTTTTATCTGTTTCTATCTGATTCTATTTAGTTGTAGCTCTTTGATTGCGAAGCCCTAAACACGACAAGTGTCTTCGACAGGTGCTATAGGCTATAAATAAACTTTGCTTGCTTATCTCCATAAATCCACATATAAGTCAGTTCATCCTCGAGTCTAAGTGAATGACTGTACCAAATTTGAAGAAATTCCCTCAAGGCCTTACTGAGTTATCGCGGTCACAAGAGCAGAACAGACGGACATATGGAAGGACGGAAGCAAAACAGAGGTGCTAACAGCTAATTCTGCACACTGTTAATGGTGCCAGTTTGCCAAAATGTCAACTAATATGCTGCAGCCTACAATGGGTATCAAAAGAGAACACCACGCCCTAATATTAGAACCCAATCTTGCCTTTCTGAAGGCTTTAATCTTTTACTGGTTTATAAATACGCCTAAATTTTAATTTCACATCTGAAATAAATAATCGAGTCTGAACAAGGCTTAAGTGCATAAATAAACAGAATGGCGGTGAATCTGTATCATAATATAGGGAATTGTCTCAGCAGTTATAGTTGCTGTTATGTTTGCCTGAAACTGAGATTATACTTTATGACCATTTTACACTCAATTGTTCTTATTCATTAACTAGCTCATGAATGAATCCCACAGTGTCAACACATGTTTAGTTTAGTGGTTAGTGTGTAACCTTTGTAATGTGTGAAGTGATGTGGCACTGACTGGTTAGCAAGAAACTTTAATATAGAAAAACTACACTGAAAGTGAAAATCAAAACTCCCTTGAATCAGTTGCAACAACTCGCAAAAAAAAAAACTTTTATTAATCTTGAAATGTATAAATATACAGGACTATTCTCAGTGTTTATCTAATTTCTTCACAAGTCTTGCCACCATGCCACCAAGGGAAATGTGTTTATCATGATGATATTGTATTGCTCAATACTAAAATAGGATAATTGTAGTTGTTATAATGGATCTTCATTTGGGTGACACACAGTGTGTTGGGTGGGTGACAGTGCTCTAGAAATAGAAGAGAGAAGCAGAGAGAGAAGCAGCTAAAGCAGATGGTTTTAAACCAACAACTAGTAAACAACTGAATCTTTATGATTGCAATAGCAGCAACCAGTTCTAACCCAGCTCTTATGCAGTAGGTACTTCTCTCTCTGTATCTCTTGTTTAAGATGGTAGTAAGCATGTTTTAATAGATGGTGAGTTTAATGTAGCAGATATTGTTCAATAATGTATGCTTTTAATAATAATGTGAAATGTGTATTATATATTTGGATATTACTTCTCATCGTTATTTTTTCCTCCAGGAATTACCTGGTTTAAGTGCTTATGTATGTTTGTGTGTGTATGTGTACATCAGGAGGAGTGATGGAGACATTTTTATATATTTTTGAATTAAACCCCTTATTATGTCTGTGCACGTCCCCAACCTTATGAGCGTTCATGCACTTATGCACAATCAAGCAATTTCTGTGTTAGAATTATAAATTCATGTCAAAATCCTGACCTGCTCAGTCAAACATTTCCAGTCAGCCAAATATTTTACTGCCCTCTGAGTCCCTACAGGCTGTCAGACCTCTCAGCTAACACCGGGTGTCCTGAAAATACCCCATTCTAACTTCTCAGTGATGGGATCATCAGCTGCTGCAGTCTCCGGCTAATCTCTCACTCATCAGAGCTGTATATGACTCTATAGGTTGTGTGAGCCTAGCTGGCCTTTCTAGTGTATGAGCTGTGTGTGTGGCAGTGTGCAGTGTTGAGCTAATCACTTAACAGGTCCGCTGAGGGAGCGTGCTCGCTGGGAGGCTGCACACAGCACAGCTGAGTGAGAGGCAAGTTAGTGTGTGTGTGTGTGTGTGTGTGAGCACTGAGGATGACTGAAGGGTTTTGGCAGAACGAGGTCACTCTGTTCTACCAGGTGAATTTGTGTGGGGGTGGACAGGATAAGGAGGTGAATTTGTGTGTGTGTGTGTGCAACCGTGTGCATTTGTATGTATGACTGCACCATGATGCATGTAGTCTGAAAATGCCAAAACACATTTTCATGATTGTAATTTTCCAACCTTTAAAAGAAAAAAGCATGGCCACTATGGAGTAATCTTTGGAGCCAGTGTTACTTTTCATGAAACTCTGTTGATAACATGTCATCAACTTCAGCATTGAGAGCACTTTTCCAGCGAGAGATAAATATATCTTGGATCCAATTTGAATACTGAGTCGTTATGTTTATCGCAGAGTGATGACCTGACACTGTGTCATGCTGGATCCTGGTTGTTTTCCACTTCCAGGAAAGTGGCAGATGGAACTGGGAGAGCTTGTGACTGGTGATTGATTCATGATCAAACTTTTGGTCACTTTTCAATGCTACACCAGCTCAGAACCACCACATCTCTTTGACAAGGCTATTTAGGTAACTGCTTTTGAGCCCCATGAGGCAAATACTTGCATGTGCATGAGATGAAATATAAATAAGCAGCTAATGTAGCCCTCTGTGGACCCAGGAAGCGATGTGATGTGATGTGATGTGATGTGAACACTGTGCTGCTTAATGAGTGTCTCAGGAGAAGGCAGGTACATGTCTCCTGTCCCTTCAGCCACCCTGGAGCACTGCCCTTCTCTCTCAGCATCATTAACTCTGTCAGTAATGATGATAAAAACGCACTCCTGTAATGAGGTTAAGCGATATTTTTATGCGTTGAGACTGCTATAAATGTGGAGCTACATTGTGTCAACACAAAAAGTCATCACGATGAAGTTTATTAGTTGAGAAAACTCACGACCGAAACTTGTTTATTAAAATGAAGGATTTAAGCAAATCGTCAGCAGCATTGGTAAATAGTGTTAATAAAGCTGCACTGAAGCAAAGGTAAAATACAGAACTACATACATCCTGGAAGGTGATGTTGTGGTACTTAATCATATTGTTAATGAGTAACTAATAGAGGAGTTGTTTTCATAAATGGCAATAGAAATTGGGTCTCCAGAGAGCACCTGTTATTGTTTGATTAATCCAGTTCAAGATGTCTGGGAGCCCTGTTTTTATTTGTTGCCCTACAGGGTGCATTTTATTTTCTGCTTCAGACAAACAGCCTTTCATTTATCACATCCCGGGCTGAAAAGACACCTGTCGCATAGCTGGCACCAGAGAGAGAGAGGAAAGGAGAGCCTGGGGGAAAACTAATGTTCACTGTGCTTCGTCCTAAATATTAACCAGACGCTTCCTGCTCTAAACCTGCTGATGGTAGCCACTTTGGGATAGACAGAGGGAGGATGCGCCCCAATCCTCCACAGACAACGTTGCCCTACTTGTGCGGAGGTGACCCCATGTGTCCGCACGGCCCTACCATTCACCATTGTTATTTATGAGCTTGCAAAAGGTGTCCTTTTGCAGGGAGACCATGTGCCACCTGTTTTAGCAGCAGGTTAAAACACAGTGCAATGTGTTCTGCAAAGGTGAAACTGGAGGTGCCTGATGGAGCTAACCTACTCAGCAAAATGGGATACAAGTTTTAAACTAGGCTGCAAGCTTTCAAGTTAGCTGCTCGCTGTTCGGCTCTAACCTCTGGCTCCAGCTATATTTACTGTACAGATGTTAGAGTGCTATCAGCCTCCTCTTTTAACTCACAGCATGAAAGGGAATGAGTGTATTGCTCAAAATATTACTAACACTAGCTTTTACTAACACGGAGAGAAAAAGCCAATAATATGAACCTGACATAAAACAATCCAGCAGATTGTCTGTAAAACTAGACTCAGTGTCTGAAAATGTGTTGACAAAAACAGAGTCTGTCAAGCATGGTCTTGTTTCTTGACTGTAATGATATCATTATTACCTTCACATTAAAGTCGATATGCTACATGTAGTTTCAGACATTAGTGTACGGCTGCATAAGTGCATACAAACATTATGATGAGTTTTTTTATTTTTAAACATGCATTTACTGTTTTACAACATTTTCGCGCACGTCTATATATATATATATATATATATATATATATATATATATATATATATAGTCTATACAGTCTCCTAACGACCTTTTTTTTCTCTTGCTCATGTATGAAACACTACTATATGATTTCATGCACCTCTGGCTTCATAAAACCAGGTAGGCTTTAGTGTGGGATTCAGGTGCAGGAAAGAACAGAAACCTTTGCAGAGACACCTTGAGCAATCCCTTACTGCTGATTCTTTTATTTTCTTTTTCTGAAGTGAGGTTCCCATTTTGGCTAGCAGTCAAGCAGAGAATTAAGGATGTAATCAGGAGTGAAGATAGTCATCTGGACTGTATCTGTGATTGAATGTAGAGGACATAGGTTAGCAATTTCCTTATTAAGTGCTGTTGTGCTGAATAAGGGCCCTTGGGGTTTATTATCAGTTCTTTAAAATTCATGACATGGAGGAGAACTACCACAAAGACCTACATCAGTCAGCAGCAGCAGCGGCTCTCAGCATGGCCAGGGATGGACCAGGGTGGGGGTAATTACTGAGTTTGTCCTCACGGAAGTTAAAGCAGCTTCCTGCTAGGATATAGTCCCTGTTCTTCCTCCACGTTTATTCATGTTGAAGTGTATTTTTAAGCATTTTCTTGTACATGAATACATACATGCATCCCTGTACAGGTGTGACGGTACACCCACACACTAACACAATAAAAGCAGACATGGTTAATGGACTCTGAGTGAACTTTTTCACCACTTCAAAGCACCAAGGTTGAGCAGAGGACTCCGTTTCCTATAATGAAGAGGAGATAGTTAATCTAGCATTAACGCCTGGCTTCCCATGAGGAAACACCATGATTCAGGGAGGAGTGAAGGGGTCTTCAGTATGCATACAGACACACAGGCTCTCTCTCTTTTTCTCTCTCTCTCTTGCTCTCTGCTCCTCTTTTTTCTTTCTCCATGGTGATGCAGACACGCCACAAAGAGCGCTTGAATGAAAGGGGCGTCAAACAGACATCGATTTCTAATAGGGAACTTTCTGGATCAGCATGGGGCTCGGCCTAAGTCATGTCTGTGATTTGGTCAAGGACACCATGTGTGGGAGCATCAACTGGACCTGTCTCTCTCTGGCAGGCACCAAATGATCCGTAGCAGCAGGACACAGGGATCAGAGAGCAGTGGGAGTCTCCTTTCATCTCTTGGGGATTAGCACTCCCATAGGAGATAAGTATACATATGTGTATGTGTGCTGTGTAACACTCTAGGAGAAGTATCTACCTTTTAGCCACAGGCAACACACTTCCTGTTTCTGCTGCACACTGAGAATCCCCCCCAAGGCCACAAATATATGAGGCTCCATAGGCAAAAGAAGGATGAAGGAGAAGACAACCTCCTTGAGCGAGTTTTCTTAAAATAAACATGAAATTGTATTTGTGCTCTCTGTGCTCTCTCTGACTGTGTAACCGTGACACCACCACTGTTGGATGATTATTTTTTAAAATATTCAGTGTGTAAAAACTCTGTTCAGAGCTCCCCATTATGTTCAAGAGTGAACCCATTTGTATGAAGCTGGGAACACAGTAACAGAAACACGAAAAAATGGTGACATGTGCCGGAGAGTGCCATCCCTGGTAATTCTAGTACAGGCATTAAACATGCATGGAAACAATAAAGGCTTCACTGGACTGTATCCACCCAGTTCTACTGAAGCAGCAGTGCCTTGAGGGAAAAGGTGAGGCAAAGAGCAAAGCCATGTGGGAAACAGGATTGCGTGACAATGTGAGGGATCCTGGATCATCAACCACTTCACACTACACAACACCTTTACTGTTGCTGCTTCACACACGGTCACAGGAGCAGAGTGAAAACCACCTACACAAATACATTCAATCTTCTCCTTCCTCTCCCTCATTGTGCTCCTCACTCTTCATCTTCACTCTCTTTACACACACACATACTGCAGCAGGTCCAGGCGCATGTATACACAGCCCATACTTCCCTCACTCATTAATGTCTGCTTCACAGCCTGACACTGATGGCTGCTCTTCACACACACTGTCAGGAGAGAGTGTCTGTGTGTCTTACCTTGTGCAGGCTTGCTCCTTCATTGATGTCACTACTAAGAATAAGAATGGCTCCTGCTGCGCTCAGTGTCCTGGATACCAAGAACAGCCACTCAGCTCCAACTCTTCAAAGCTGCCTGTCTGCACATATCGAGGTACTTAGTCTCACCATGGAAGCAATTTAGGAAGATTTATGTCCAATTACAATAGTCCAAATGTGAATACATCATATCATATTGCCCATTTACTGAATAAATATTGGACAGCTTGCATTTGGTCTCATGTGAGTGAGTGATCCTCTCAGTTTTGATGACAGTGTTGTTTTCTAATCGTGTTTTCTTACTCCATATTTCACCTACTGTAAATACGAAACCATATTCACAACTGCCTCCCTCTCCGATAACACCAGGGTCCTATTTCAGACAGATGAACAGCCCGGCCCATCCAACAGTGCCTCTCTCCAGACCGCGTTCTCTTTCAAAACAGACCTGGCCCTGCCACCACTGAATGCCCTGGCACAGCCGTCCACCTCCAGTGTGCCCGCCATGCCAGCCCAGGCCTGGACACGAGGCTCTGGGCAGTGAGCAGCGGGCAGCTCATAAATGAGTAATGGCAGTCACATTAACATTCGGTGGTAGGGCAGGCTGAGGGCAAAAAGGAGGGGGATCCAGGGAGTGCAGGCGCTCCCTCTGTCTTATAAAACAGCACCTGATTAATGTTTGATTCTAGCTGGCCTCATTCTTCCACCAGCACTGTGCAGAGCTAATCTACAGAGTATAGGTGAAAGCGAGAGTGATGGAGCTGTGAGAGCAGGGTGAAGAAAAACAGTTTGTACAGGTGCTGTTTGGAAAGGTTGAGCCAGCAATATGCTGTCTTTCCTCCGGCCCTAAAATGAAAAATATCAGGGGTACAGAACAGTTCAATCAGTTCAAAATGAATGGGGGCATTGATGTGATGGGGCATGGGAACAATGATGGAGGATGAGGAAAGGACAACTACAGGGTCACGCTGAGTGAGTCACAAATTACAAGAAACAACAGCTACAGCAGGTTAGTGTTGATAACATTATGTCCATTTACTTTTTACGCTGTTTATCATCTCGCACATATCAGGCAATATGAAAGCGAGAGTTCTCCTAATGAACAACGCAATTCTGCAGCGACACATTAGCCTCTTGTCTGACGGAGATAAAATAAGCCAGTAAATATCCAGTGCAGTGTTGTCTTCTAGTCTTCACTTAACAAGCAAAGACAGAAAATGCTAACATCAACATGCTAACAATGGCAATCCTAACATGCTGGTCAGACTTTTAAACATCACCATCCACAGTGCCATTAGCGTGTTTGCATAGCATCAGAATGACAACATTAGATATTGAAATCTCAAGCTGAATTTATTCTGGTCTCATACAAACTTTTCTGAACCAAACTGTGCTGCAGACGCAGTGTTTAATTGAGGAAACCACAAACAGAATTGGCTGTAGAAAAGGCAAATAACTGCTAAGTTGGTAAAATAAAAAACCAAATTACAAATATTCATCAAAAAAAAAAATTTCACGGTTTGGTTCACCTAGTGTACAAACACCTCAACAGACGGTCTCATTTGTGTAATAAACAAATGAACCCTGAGGATTCATAATAACAGAACTTTATATTTAATTCTTCTGTTCATAAAATGTCAACAGCCATATGCTGTCCTCCATGTCTGACTCACAGGTGGATGGTGGATGTGCTTTTTTGGGTGATGAAGAAGAAAATTGTAACAGCAAAGTGATTCTGACAGTTGCGTGACTAGGGAGCAGAGGAAATTAGAGTTTGTCACAGGTGAGAAAAATACGCCTCTTCATTCTTCACAGAAAATACTAGTTTCCTTTTTCTTTTCCGGAGAGAATACTTTACAGCGTTTCACAGTTCTCACTGTGTCTGTGGCAATGAGTGGTAATACTTAACATTACATTACATTATAGTCCTGGAGCTATTTCAGTGCCTGCGCCCTCAAGATTAAAGAACGGAACATCTTGTTTTTAGTGGCCTTACACTTTAACACAAGGGAGTTTATGTACATTAACTAAACAAGTATTAAACTCTTACATTATGTGTTCAAATGCTTTTTGGGAAATCTAGGTACAGTTTAGATTATTGTGTAAAAGAAAAACCACTAAGTTCACAGTTCATTATTAAGTTGAAAACCTTTCAAAACTATTGTTCGTGCTAACATGCTCACGTTAACAAAAATAACCGAGCTGCACTGTAGCAATATCATTAGTGAGTTCTTCAGCATTTTGTGGGATCTGCTTTCAAGTGCAGATGAGCAATAATTACACAACAGTGTTATATTGTTAATGGAAAAGGGCCCAGTGAGACTGGATGTGCTCTACATACCAAATCTGCCACTAAATGGTAAAAATTCCATACAGTTGTGAAAAAGTGAGTCAGAGCGAGTTTAAATGATATTAATGTGTCAAGTAAGGGTCGATTAAAGTAATTTGGTAACACAGAGGGAAGTGCAGTTAGAATAAACGTCAAGGAAACAGGAACTCAGCAGGTTCTGTCAGTTTGGGATGTTGACATGCGCTGCATGAAGTCAGCTCCAGCAGTAATCTTATAGAAGTGACAGATTAGTACTTACAACATAAAATGTCTGGCATGCATACACACGCACACCCATCCATCCACCCCCCCCCAACCACCACAAACACACACACACACACACACACACACACACACACACACACACACACACAGATTCAGCACATACTCACAGTGGCAAAGTAATGACGTAATGTGTGCATGTAAGGAAAAGTAAGAGGTAGGTGTGATTGACAGTGAGATCGTTCCCAGTGAAATACCCATTTGACAGAGAAAAGCAACAAATGCAAGAGTTAAAAGCCAACCACAGAAATCGCCTCAGTATACTTCACAAAAAAGCAACTTGAGTATTTGCACCTTTGAGAAGCTGAATGTCTGAAATGTGTTGAAAAAAATATCAGTCTATCTAATATCAGTTTTTTCTTTTCTTCAAAACGAAGAAGCTTAATGCTCTTTGTGCAAACCTGCGTGAGCATGCCTCTTTGAGGGCTGGGCCTCATGCGAATGTCAGCTCCGTCGTACATTATAATTCCACCCCAGATCTTGAAGAGCGACACAGTTCCAAAGCTGCACTCGCTCCTCTGTGTAGCTCTGCCATGGAGGGAAAAAGGGGGCAATAAAAACTGCTCGCCTTTTGTTCAAGAGACATTGTAATTTAACTGTTGGTAGCAGGCAGTGGCAATTGGCCTTAATAATGGTCTCTGCACTCTAATTGTGTAGGGATTGGCCCAGACCAGCCTTGACTCACAAGCCCTTAATGCTACTGTGTCAACCAGCGTCGTCGCTGAGAGAAGGGAACAGAGCAGAAGAGAGAGGAGAGATATGTAAAGAGAAGGAGGGAGCGCTGGAGAGCAGAAGAAAGTCTCCCACAGCGGAAGGGGATAAAGTGCACTTTACCATTTCCTGTTCCTCACAATATCACATAATGTTAGTGTAATTAACCTCAGGAAATCTGGCTTCATTAATCCCAGTACGGATGTGAACTAATAGGTCAAGTATACACCATGGCTGAAATAATAAAGGTACAGTATGGAGATGTCGACAGGTGCAGAAATAGAAAGGACTCCATAAGCTCAACTATGAAGAAGTGTATTTTTTCTAATGCTAGGACTAAGTGACCATAGGTGAAACAGTGAAGTGGTGTGACCCTGAAGGAAAGCTTTTATTGAATATGATCTTTATTTCCTTGTTTTCATGCTCTGAAACTCAGCACAAAACCTTGGACCCCATTGGTTCCAGCAAGTTTCCTGTCTGTTCTCATCTGCATCACGAAGAGAGGCTTTTTCTCTATAAAAAGACTGATCAAGCCTTATCTTTCCGAAACATGAAATCCACTGGGAAAAGCTGGACTTGTAGCCATTAGGCACTGTCCTCTGTGCCTTGACTCGCTGCCGCCTCAGCCTTTGTAGTTAAAGGCCGGAGTAAAGCTTGTTTCCATTCAGCTGGGAGAGCTGGTCAAAGCCATGAGACCAAACAGCTCCCAGCACTTTTTTTTCACAGAGAAATGCTTGAGTTGTCTGGATAGTTTTTGGAAGATGATGTGCAAAAATTCTCAACAGAACAAGATCTTATGTTTTCCCTGGTCTCCTGCAGGTTTGACAGGATTTTTGAGGAAAAGTTTGAAAATTTAGAAATGGAGAGTCTTAAATTGGGTAGAAAATAGGAGCTC